>NC_056735.1:1090919643-1090987143 GCF_019279795.1 Protopterus annectens | reverse complement strand
TCTAAATTTCAAAATCCCAAAATCTCGAGTTTCAGAACATTGAGTTCAGAATCTCGAGATCTTGGAATCTCAAAATTGTGAACTCTCCCCTGAAACACCACTAAACACATAAAAAACAAGCCCCCCTGCACCCCCCACACCCCCTGCAACTTAAATATACCAACTCTGAGATCACATTACAGCGAAGACAAGGGAAATCCCTTGGTGTGCGCTGTATGCCAATCTACATTCAGGATTTTGAACTTTTAAAACTTCGAACATATGATCTTTGATCATATGAGATTCAAAGTTTTAGACTTCGAAATTCTGAAGTGGACCCATATATATGTGTGTATGTATATGTTATATAAGTGGAAGAGTGGAAGCACTAAATTTTGTTGAAACTGTGAAACTGTGTTTAATAAATATTCTGTTTAGACAAAAATATTTGGTCCATTAAATAGGTGTGTGAGATCACACAGGTCTTGGTGTTGGGGAATATTCCCTTTCCCTGATATTGTGCAAGCTCAAAGTTGGTATATCTAGATAGCAGAGGGTGGGGAAGCATAACTCCTTCACTTGAGGGAAGATGGGGGTTTAGTCCATGCAAAAACAATCCTAAAGATTTAATAAAATCCATGTGGAATAGTGGAAGACCTGCACAGAAGGTGCCATGGCTGTGTATGTGGATCCCCCTCGGCAGCACGCCTCACATATTAATGAAGGCATGTTACTGAGGGAGAGCTGTGTAACACAGTTAGTGAATCAGTTATGGAGTTTGTTACTGTGTTCGGAGATGAGTAACACACTCCCTGCACTAAGTGCCAGATATCAATGTATTTAAAAAGCATTTTAATTTAATTTTTTTGTGTGTGTGCTTGCACTGTGCAGCACTTAGCAATGGATATGTGCCAGACATCTAAAAATAGAAACCAGATACATTTAATTAGTTAGGAAAGCTCAAGTTTAAGTATAGCTGAGTGGGTTTGTGAGCCGCGGTGCTTAGTGGTGCTTAAACTTAGTAGAGCAATATATGTAAAAGTATAACAGCATTTCACATAGCCATGTAGCTGAATGATTAGAGGGATGGCCTTATGTGCAGTAGGTGCAGGGTTTGAATACACACAGTGGTTATTTTGTAAATACACAGTATGAGACATCTTTTAAATCCAGATTTAATTTTTTTTGATTACCCAGACAGGTTATTAAATTTAGTTTGCAAATACACATGTATGAGAAGTAGTATTAAACCTTGATTGAATTTAGTATGAATACACAGACAGGGTATGAAGCATTTATGTTGCAAATGCACAGTTATGAGAAGTATGTGTAAACCCTTAATGGAATAATGTCTGTATGCATTGACATGTTATTAAACATTGTAGTTTGCAATTACACAATTTTAAAATGCATTATGTAATCCTGCTTTGCTGTGTTTACCTAAGTACAGCTAAGCCTTGCCAAGCACTGCTTAACCAAGGAGTGTTTTAGCTGTGCTTAGCTGGTTTGCACATTGCTAAGTGGTGCAAAGCACTGCTAAGCAATATCTGTGTAAGCACTGTTCAGTACCACTAAGCTGGTTTGCACACCGCTAATCTTTGCTAGCATTGCCAGTTTAAATAATGCTCAGCTGAGCTCAGCGGGTTTGCACGGTGTTAAGAGAAGCACCACATTTTTAAAAATAGCCCAATGGCAGTAAATGGTGGAAAAAACAGGTTTATTTAAGTGCAACAGGCGGGAATACAGCCAAAACCTGTTGGAATTTGATCTTGGCAGAGACTACAGCAGGAGTTGGAGAGGGTGCCCACTTCTGGGTGCAGCGGGGGAGCATTCTGGAGTCCTGGGTCATGGTTGGACTCCTTGTAAAATACCATGACATCCGGCTGCTGCAGGACCACTACCAGCGGTCAGAATACAAATCGGAGGCTGGTACATGATCTTACCTGTGCAACTGGTATCTCCCGCACAGGTGAGCAGTTGTGTCATCATTATGATGACCTGAAGCATCATAAGGGGGAGCTCTTGGCCACCTGGTTCCAAGATGCTAGAGACAGGAATGTCCCACCAGTTTGTATGTGTTGTTATCATTGTTTTACCAAATTCTACCATGAATGTGTGACAGACAGGCATGCATAATGGTGTATTTCTCTCCCCACAGCTGCAGAGGACAGAGCTCGCAACTGGCAGGCCCATGCAGGGTGCCTGGCCATGTTGCGCCATGAGTGTGGTGATTACAGATGTATCTTGCAATCTATAGTCATATAAACAAGAAAGAGTAAATTAGTCATTCCCAGTAAGTATATTCAGTATTGATTGTATTGCAATGAATGTGGTCATAGACCTGAACTGCTATAACCAAGTAATGCAGAGTACAGTTCAATAAAGATGAAAGCATGAAACCTGATAATGTTAAGGAAATAAAGTTCAATTGCATTAATAATACATTAAGGAAATAGTTTTACTGCATTACTAATGTTAAGGACATAAAGCTCGACAGCATTAATAATGTTAAGCAAATAAAGTTTCTACTGCATTAATTGTGGAATTACAGCTGTACTGCAACACCTGCATTATATAAATAGTTCAAATAAAGATTGTAGAGATATATCGATCATTGAATGAAATCACTCTAATAAAGTTGTGTTGTGCAATATGTGTGTATTTTAAGTTGTTGCTCAAGAAAATGGAGTATTACATCTGCTGTGAAGTACAAACAGGAATAATACCACTAAGTGACTAAAGGTTTGCTAATAAAGAGTGTTTTGCTAAACTGTAGATGTGGAGTTGTACTACAAGATATTATTTATTTATTTATTTATTCATTTTATTTTACATTTGTTGGCTGGGCTAGTCTAGCTGGATACATGTCCATTTTCAGTAGAGGCCCAGGGAGATAAGCTCCAAGCATTAGTAAATTACAAAAAAGATTACAATAGTTAAAAATGACTAAATTCAAATACAAAGAAATTAAAAAAAGATTTAAGAGAATCAAAAAATTGTTTCTGTGAATAATAGCTCGCAGGCTGTGCAAGATTTAAAATACAATTGAGTACAAGGACACTCAGAATTCTGAAGTAATGATTAGTAGGTCTGAGAAAGAGAAAGAGAGAGAGCAGAAGAAGGCAAGAATCACAAGGGCTAGAATAAGGTTAGATTCTATTGATTAAAGCTGTAGAGGGGACAAAGGTTAGAAGGAAGGGGTATAGAAAAAAGAGCATTAAGGGGGAAAAAGTAGGGTTTAGTCTGGTTTAGAACAGGGACACAGCCAATGAAATTTCAGATGTTCTTTGAGATGTTTCTTGAAGAGTGGTGTGGATGAGGGAGACGTGAGTGTACTAGGAAGATTGTTCCAGATTTTACCCACAATGTTAGTAAAAAGTGAGTCCCCAGCTTTATTGTTTGATTTAATATTGGAGATTAATAGCTTATTTGCTGAGCGAAGTGTTGCAAGATTTCTATATGGGGAGATCAGGTTAGAGAGGATTGGGGTATTGTTTGGGTGATGAAGAATATTATGTGAGATAAGCAGTTGCTTATACAATAGATGGTTTTGTAGTTCTGATCATCCAAGTTGTTTAAGGTTGTGACAGTGGTGGGTTCTGAAAGGGGTGGCAGTGACAAATCTAGCTATGTTATTATAGCTAGTTTCAAGCTTGCTTAGATTGTGTTTTGATAGATTGATGTATATAGCGGAAGCATAGAATAGAGTAGAAGTTAGGTGAGTCTGGGCAATGGAGGTTTTAGCTAGTGGTGTGAGGAAGGGTTTGATTCTATGCAGGGAGCCTAGTTTTTTATTGACAGTCTGTATAGTAGTGTTGATATGTTCGTCAAAGCTGAGGTTATTATCTATGGTTATGCCCAGTAGACGTGTAGTAGTGTCAGGGGAAATAGTAGTTCCATTGTTAGAGATAATTGTGAAGTGGAACTCTGGTGACTTTTGAGTGGGGGCAAAAAGTAATAATTTTGTTTTTTTAGGGTTAAGGAGCAGGTAGTGATGGGTGAACCAATTTTCAACGGTGTTAAAAACTGCTTGAGTAAGGGTCTGAAGAGAGATTGATGACTTAGCAGTACAGATTAAAGTAGAATCATCAGCGTATTGTATGCATGTGGCTTGAGGAACAACAGTATTTAGATCATTAATAAAGATGGAAAATAGAAGAGGGCTGATGATAGAGCCTTGAGGGACTCCAATGTTTACAGGGAGGGGTGTGGAGAGATTATTGTCCCAGAGCACTGCTTGTTGTCTGTTTTTTAGATAGGATGTAAACCAAAGTATTGCTTGTGGGTCAAGAGATTGGGCTTTTAGGACATTGATTAGTAAGTCAAGGTTAACAATATCAAAGGCTTTTGATAGGTCAATGAATAGTGCAGAAGATAGAGAGTTATTATTTCGATTCTTGTTAATACAGTCAGTAAAAGATAGAAGGCGGTAGTTGTACTATGAAAGGGCCTAAAGCCGTGCTGACAGTTGGCAAGTAAGTTATTGTGGAGCAGATGTTGGAGTAGTTGATGGTGAATACATTTTTCCATTATTTTGGCTAATGGAGAGAGTAATGCAATTGGTGGGAAGTTGGAGATATCAGTGGATTTGCCTCCTTTATGTAAGGGGATTATATGGGAGACTTTCCATATGGATGAGATGTTACTTTCTATGATTGTTCGGTTTATAAGGGTGGATATGGGATATGCTATGACTTTGGAAGCTATTTGAAGGTATTCTGCTGGTAGGTGGTCGGCAGAAGGGGTGCAAGGTTTGAGTTTTTGAAGGAGTTTGCAGATAAAGGATGTTGGCACAGGTTGTATATGGAAGGGAGGCACTGAACTGTTTGCACTGAACTGTTTGTGTTTTGTAAAGTGCTGGGGGAAATGAGAAATATTGTGTTTGCAAGAGTTTGTATAGTTTCTGTGAAGTAATTATTAAAGGCATCTGCTATTTGCAAAGGGTTATTATGGGGAACTGAAGATGGGGCTGGAGTTTTGGTATGTCCTGGATGGAGAAGTTTATTAATGCCTGACCACAACATTTTAGGGTTATTTGGGTGTGATTGTTGAAGGTGGAGATAGTAGTTTTTCTTGTCTAAGATAATGTCATTTTTAGTTGCATTTCCTAGCTGTTTAAAATATAGGTGGTCAGCAGAGCTCTTAGTGGCTCTCCAGCTGGCCCATATTTTGTTCCGTAGGAGTATTTTGTCCTTTGTTTGTTTTGTGAGCCATGGGGCTGTTTCAGTCCTAACTCAGGAAAAGCGAAGGGGGGCATGGAGATCTAGGATTTGTAGGAACTTAGTATTAAAGTAAGAAACTGCTTCATCTAGATTGAGTTGTTTCAGAGGTGACCAGTTACGGGCCTTTAGTTCATTCTGAAAGCTGTCTGCTTTAAAGTGTTTTTTGGAACGATAGGTTATAAATGTGTTATTAATAGGTGTATGAGCCTTTTGTTTTGTTATATAGGTAAGAACATGGTCACTAAGGTCATCTGGAAGTGTTCCTGAAGTATAGGTTTCAGGATGACTATTTATAAGTATCCAGTCAAGAGTAGCTTCTTTATTACTAGGTTTGTGGATTCTTGTGAGGGTGTTTATTATTTGAGTGAAGCCATAAGGATTTATCTGGGTGTTAGGATTAGGAGAGTTACAGGTAGTCCAGTCAATGTTAAAATCACCTAGTACAATAGTTTCTTGAGGTAGTAGGGTGGAAAGGCTACTAAGAATCTTTTCAAAAGTGTTAATATTATTTCCTGGAGGGATGTAGGTGCATATTATATAAATAGATTTAGATTTATTCAGTTGGAGTTTAATGGTAAGGGTTTCTGCATTGGTATTAGAGGAGAGTAACACATTAAAGCATGAAACTAGAAGTTCAGATTTGTATAAGATAGCTACATCTCCACCCTTCTTGGTGGTACGGTCACATCTTAGGATGTTATATCCAGGTGGGGTTATTTCTAGGTCATGAATAGAGGGTTTCAACCAAGTTTTTGTAAAGCACAGGATATCAAATGCATGCACTTGTAAGAGGGCATGCAGTTGAGTAAGTTTATTGTTAATGCTACGGATGTTGAGTTGAGCTATTCTAAGAGAGTTACCTAGTTTTATACAGGTAGAGACACAATTAGTTGTTTTGTTTTTTGGGTTATTGTAGATTGGAGGGTTTGGGCCTGGATTAGGATGAATATCGCCATCTAATAGAAGTTGAGTGGGATATTTTAGTAAAGTCTTTATGCTTTTAAGGTACTTGGGTGGGCTTATCTTGCTGGAGAAGTAAGTAACATAGGAAGATCTATGGAACCTTGGGAGTAGGTAAACTGAAGTAGAGGTTATATTACTATGGGAGAAGAAGTTGAGCTGTGTGATTGGTAATGTTTGTTGATGGGAAGGTTCATTATTAATTAAAGAGAGATGTTCGTAGAAGGTTAGGGCATAGGGTGAAGTTAAGAATATTATTGAAGAAGTAATAAGAAGAAAGTTCTTAAGGGTATAGTTAAGTAAGAAGGTCATTTGTGATAGTGGGGTTAAGAGATTATGTAGAGGGTTAAACAAAGTAAAGATAAGAGAAATTTAAGGTAGAATTGATGAGAGGTGACTTATGGGAGGGGTAACAAAGAAGTAGCGGGATGAAAAGTAAATTTATTGAAGGGAGGGGTTAGTTATAGAGAGAATTGGAGAAGGGGTGGGGTTGATAAGTAGTAGCCTAATGGGATACGCTGAGTAGTTAAGTGGGTGTGGTCAGAGATGTTTAAGTTTAACAGCACTGGGGGTGGGTGGGAATTGGGGGTAGGGTAGGGGAGCGGAGTGAGCCCGCAGGGCAAACAGAGGGGGTCAGACCAAGTGGTGAGGATTCAGAGGAGACAATCAGTAAGGGGCAAAGAGAAAGAGATGGAGTAACAGGTATGTAGCTTCTAGTAGAGCAGGTATGGTGTAGGAGAGAGGATAATGAAGCAGGGAAGCTAGAAGTGGATATAGTCTAAAGTAGGCAAAGGATGAGAAGAGTAGGGGCTAGGAGGTGAAGCAGCAGGGCAAGAGATGAGAAATAGAAGAAAAGAAGAATTATATTGAGCTAAAGCAAGCACAAGTGGGGGAGACAGCGAGGGCACAAAGCTGGATTGTACTGCCACCTAGTGGGCAGAAGGAAAGATACAGAAGGTAACCAAGACAAGGATAAGTAGGTGGGGAAAGAATAAAGTTAGTAACAGGGGAAAAGGACTATCAGGTGATACTGGGCAGGGAGAGGAGTCTGGCTGCTGGATTACCTGACTCAGTGGCAAAAAATTACAAGACAGTCAACAGGTATTAGCTTACAATATGGGTCAAAAGATAAACATACTTTGTCAAGTACTGTACAAACAGGAGAAATCACTGGGACAGCAGAAAAGCAAGATGGTCCAAATTGGCAAAGCCTGAAGTAGATCAGGCGGTCCTTAGAGGCCAGGTAGGTCCAGTAATGGAAGGTAGTGGGTAGATTGCTAGGAAAGTGAATAAGGTAAGAAGGAAGGATATTAATATTGTATTAAGGCAGCAAAAGTATCATTATGATACTTGTTCTGCACTAACATCTGAACCAATAATAGTAACGCCCAAGGTATATTGTGTATCTTGGGATTGTCTTATGTTAACCATTGCATTTCGGCTATATGCATTCCTTCTCTTAGGTACGCTGCTGCAGGCAAGGATGAAACTGTAATAGCTGTAGACTGCAATTATACCTTCTGCAACTGTATATGGGTCAGGTAGCCAACCCAGAACTCCAATACGGTCTGTACATATCACACATATTCCCACCCACTAGGGGTAAATTGTCTACACCTACATTCCATCTATTAATGCACAGTTCAGCTACTATCTTTGTCATGCATGAATCTCATGTATGTGTGTGAATAAATTTCTATTATCAGGTCATATTTTGTTACCAGGTGAGCTCTAAGCACATATCAGTCAATTAATATTCAGCAATGGCTCAGTAACTCAGTTTGATAAATGCCAGGTGTAATGTACATTTTGTCACACACAGACTGGGGTTCGAATCCATAGACAAGTACTACTAAATATTTAGAGCAACATTTATGTATTGTTAACAGATGTTGTCCCAACAGAAATGACAGGTAAATAAATGGCTGTAGTAGCTGTTTGAATGGGTTAATAATTTCTGTGTTCAGATGTACCAGAGTGTTAACAGCATTGCTCAGTAAGGTGATAAGACATCAGTAAATAAATTCAACACATACAATAGTAATAAAAGTTGATAAAATAAATAAAAATGTTTAATCTTGGTATGGCTGTATGCCTGGTGTGTCTGTGAATGTTTTCTGATAGTCTAACCCCATGCCTGCCAAGGATGGCATGATAGGTAAACTCTCTTACTGTGCATGATACATGTCTCTCAAGTGTCACTCTGTCACAGACTGTGATCACTGCTGTCAAATTCCTTGGACACAGATGTATCATCCACTTGATTTATGTCAATAGCACAGTCACATGATATCAGTCCACAGTACAACTTGGTAGTCATATATGTCCCCCCTGACATGTAATAGTTCCCTGCAGTTGTGTACCTGTAGGTGTTAGAGCTTGGCCCATACTGTCCCATGTGGATAGCTTGAGAGGTATGTAGGTGCTACAGAAGCTATAGGGCACTTGTATACATAAAGTAAGGGCAGACCTGTAAAGTATATAAGAATTCTGTTGCAAACAATATAGCCTATACTGGTAGTAATGGCATGTATCTCTTTCTCTCTCTCCCCCCACCCCCTATCTGCATCATAACTTATTATTGTTATATATTGAGTATGGTTTATTTTTAAGATATGTTGTTCTTAAAATATTATGTTGGGCCTTGTGTTTTATTATTTTTATGTATTACAATGATTTCATACTAACATACCTTGTTGAATTACCTATGTTGTTGGCCTAATGCCATAACTGTTACTGGCATGTTGTTACAATACTGTTATCCCACTTATTGTTGTGTTCCATATGCTATGCAATGTTATGTTACTGGGTTATGTGTAACATTCTGGCATGCTGTTATAACTAACTACATGTTCTCTTCATTACTCACCTGTACACTTTGAAAAACCTCAACACCATAGCTCAACTGGGTACGCTGATTCCTGGCAATCCTCCTACCCTACATCAGGCAGTCATGGCACCAGGTCCAAGTACGTCTGGGACCTAACCTGGTGCTGTCCCCTCTGCTGGTCCTGCAACACCTACAGGTGGGAGCAGGTGCAGAGAAGGAGTTATCACCCAGCAACAGCTGCCAGGGATGGTGTGCAGGATCATGCGCTGTGGCTACAAAGATCACCTGTACCAGATTGAGGGCAGACTGGCCAACTGGAGAGGCAAGGTGGCCCTGGTGCCAAGCCCCCAGCACAGCCACCTTTGGGGCAGTGAAGGAGCAGTGTTGACTGTTCATGGGTGGGGAGCTCAGTCTCACTTCTGCTGTCTGGGGACACATGGCTCTTCAATTCCAGAGCACCCACCCTGTCCAAAGTGAATAGTGTCATACACTGCCGCTGTATGCTGTCTTGTCTGTTTGCAAATGCTACCTCTCCTACCCAACTTACCTCCCCACATGTACCTGTATCCCTTCCCCAACATTCCACTCTGTCCTTAGAAAAAAAATAAAATGTGCAACTGTCCCACAAAAAAAATAATCGCCCCATACATAGCACTCCATTTTACACATGCGTCCACTGGGCACATTTAAATCATTACATGCATCAATCAACACATTTATGTTGCCCTCAGAGGTTCCAAATTCCAAATTGTTGACAACGTGCACAGCTGTTGCTGTACAAGAAATAGAGAGCTATGGTCCTTTCCTACACCCGTCCTGCACACACCTACCTGCCTTTCAACCCCCTGCTTGCTCCCATTTCACCACTGTTCCATCACCTTTTTTCCTTTTCTTTTTTTTAAATTAGAGTGGGTTTAAGCGGAGCTAAGCAGCTTGCCGCTTCGCACAGCATCGTGCAAACTCACACAAACCCGCGTAAAACTGTCTTAATCACCTTTTCTGTTTCTGACACTGTTAGGCACATCTGCAAAATATCACCCCTGCTACAGCATAGTGTATTAGCTCACTAGGCCACTCAGCTCTGAAGTAAAACAGGTGTTTCCATAAACATATCCTGATTGCCAATGACACACTACTTGTATATATAATGGGAAAATTAGAAGTGTACTTGTGTCTGTGATGCAGACACCAAACCAGTACATAGCTAAATAAATAATGACGTATCTACATGAGGTCTGGGATAGCAGGTATAGCTGTCAACTGCACAGACTGCTGCAGAATCTCCACAGTTGTGCCACCTACTTTTGGCACAGTTGTCACAAAGCATTTTCTGCACATTAAAGTACTGACAAGTCAGTGCAGAGTGAGGTGAGAATATCATGACAGACAGTTCAGTGTCACACGTCATACCCATCCAAACACACATGCTAATGTGACTCCTGTATAACAAATTGTATGCATGCACATATATCTTGCAAATATACCTGCTGCAGGATTGACTCGGTAGCTCAGTCTGTTAAATCCCTAGCATGCTGTACATTTTGCCATCTACAGTCCTGGGTTCAAATCCAGTGTGTTGCACTTCAATTACATGCTATGCTTGTGAATACAACAAATAATGACTGAGTCTTGTAATTTTAATCAAAACAGGTTGCTGCTACTACATGCACTGCTATCCATCTTAGCACATCAAAGGCCTGGAGGTAGGGATACACTGCACAAATATGTCTAGGCTACGTATATGTCACATAACACTCTCCGATTGGCACTGTTACATAACATATGTACCTTAAGCACATGCCTCACCTGGACTGTTAAGGGTACCCTCACCCTGGCTCTGCTGTAATGACAGAGCTGACACTGCTCTCTCACTGGCACATACAGCTTGCAGTCCTGGGAAGAAAGCAGCAGCTGCAGCCTGCAACATATGCAGGACTATGTTCATCTACCTGCTACATATCTACCATACCTCACAACCCTCTAGAACAAGGGATCCACACTACACCCATACATGAAGAGGTGGGGGAAACAGAGGTCATGTGACAAGGATATGTGTCACAGTCTGCCCCTACAAGCATACACAACTGACAGACCAGCATCTACTTCAGCAGTAGGCATATTCCGATGTGTAGGATGTATGACACTCAAATATGTCTTCCCCGTTACTGACCTCAACCCACATTGTTGGCCAAGCATAACATGCAAAACTGTGGACATACCACATAAATCCCAACAGCGGACAGTGTTTATACCTACCCTCTGCAATGCTGCAGTGTCCACACCTCAGTTATATCCAACTCAAAGCCTAGGAAAGAGCCAAGGCCTTAAATATTGGACTGTTGTGCCATGTCATTGGCTAATGAAATTGCAACCCAGCTATTCTGGAAGCAATTAGCAAGTCTGAGCCAGTGATTGGTGCACAGACAATAACCTGTTCATGAGCATTACCTACAAAAGGCAAGCAGCAGCCTATGGTAAACAGGTCTGTGACTTGCTTTACAAAGACAGACTGCAATATCACAAGCATTATACCTCAGTATTTCTGCACAAAAAGGAGTACAGCACTCTACCAAGTATGTAATAGATGTCCCCATGTAATGAGACATAGATGAAAGGATGAAGTTATAGGGAATAGGGACTACAACACTAGGTCTGTAGTACATATCTTGGAATAACATGTTGCCAATAGTCAGCTGTCCAGCACCTAGAGGCTTCCCTTTCAACTTTTTCTGCTGTGACGTAGATCACAGTGCTGGCCCTCTGAGTCCCTCCTACAATGGTGGGCTCCTGTACAAATGCTACTGGATTGTGTGTTAGACAATAGTGACAGTAGGTAATGGTGGATACAGATGGCATATCACATGATGTACTGTCATTCAGTTCCTCTCAGTCTGTGAATGTCACGCAGGAATAGTTCAAACATTGTACAGGTGTCCCTGTCTGTCCCTGATGTACTCTGGCTTGCTCACTGTGTAGTCGACATCCATATCTCATCGCTTGAGAGCTATGGCTAGCATACCTGGTGACACCCTACAGCAGGACATCAGGTCATATACAGTAGAAGTGGGGGGCACAGGCCTGAACTCAGCGACTGAGTCTACATATTAAGCATACAAAGTAAGGGAATGAATACAGTACCAGATATTACTGTACCATAACTATTTTCTGAGAGTTCTGGTGTGTGACACCCAGATTCCCCATAGTCTGAGAACAACCATTAAGTAGTGTCCAACTGTTTGCCAGACATCCACATTTTTCTGGCAGAGGGTCCACATATATCAGACACATAGACACATTCCACAAACATCTGTGTACTGCAGATGTCAGACACCTACAGGGAAGATACCATACAGCATGTTTCCAGTGCTGTGTGTCATTGCGTCACATGGATGTTGCTGGACTGTCCCCATATGCTTGCAGTAATACTCACCTATTTGTCAGACGGTGGCTGTATGACATGGTACTGGGACATTGCCTATAGGGGACACACCACAGTAGACAGCAACAGGGCCATAACTACTATTCATAGGATCATAGAAGGTTATTAGGCTATTGGCCCTGAGGCCCTTAGAAGCCTAGACAAGAATTTAGCCCATGTTTACACAAGTCAACACCTGATGACCCAGTCTAACAGGGACATGGGTGGAATCCCAAGGGTATATTTTCTGTTTCCCATCCAGTTTTCCATGGCACTTAAAACAGAGTAGAGCGGTACTCTGTTGATGTGCAGAAGGAGTCTATTCCACAGATGTGGGAGTCTCTGGGACAGAAATCTGTCCTGCCAATAAGTCCTGTTGATGTCATAGACCAGGTTGAGGGCACGTGTGCGGGTTACTTGAATGAAGATGGACTTGTGGATATGCAGCAGTCCCTTCAAGGTGGGGGCTGTGATCGCCTTATATGCCAGACAGAGGTCACCTCTGAGGAGTCTGTATTAAACTGAGTAGAGGGATAGTGCTTTTAACCTACCTGTGTATGGTAGATGTTTGAGGCCCTGGATTCTCCAGGTGAGGAACCTCTGTGGTCTCTCCAGCTGCTGCATGTGCTTTGCAAGGTACATGCCGAAAGGAGCAATGTACTCAATAATGGCCCTTATTAGGGAAGAATACAGGGATGTTATGACCTCCTTGTCCCTGGATGAGATACCCTTAGTCATGAGGTGGGCCATGTAGAAGGCTTTCCATACAATGGAAGCAACTTGGTGATCAATGTCAGGTTGTTATCAACCTGTATGCCCAAATCCCTCATGACTGATTGCGTGCTTAGGACATGGTTATCAATGTGATAATTTGTGGGGACGTCACCATCATCAAAGGGGATGATGATGAATTTTGTGGTATACAGCTTGAGGCCCTGTTTCTAGCACCAGTCATTTGTCTGAGTGAGACCCTGTTGGAGGATGTCCACATCACTAGGGGATTTGGTGACAGCACCTAGCATGCAGTCACCTGCAAACTTGGTCAGCCATAGCCCACTGGTTTTGCCCAGCACCTCAGAAAAGTATGTACAAATAACAGAGGCCTCAAGACAGAACCCTGGGGTACACTGCTTGTTACAGGTCTGCTGCATGAGGCGGCTTCCCCTATATTGACTAGGTGGGTTGTATCAGTGCGCCTGTTTGCTAACCATCTGGTAACATACAGATTGATGCTTAGTTGAGAGAGTTTATCTAGTATGGCTGAGTGGGGAATAGTGTTGAAGGCTTTGGCCAGGTCAATGTAGGTGGTGTGCAGTGTCTTCTCCTTGTCCATGGCTTTGGTGACTGTTTCAAAGAAGACAACCAAATTTAACAGACATGATCTCTCCTTGACAAAGCCAAACTGTGTGGGATCAAGTGTTTCGAGGCTGCCAATGTCCTTGTTAATGAAGTCCATGATAATTTGTTCCATGGACTTGCAGATCAGGCTAGTTAGGCTGATGGGTGTATAATTTCCTGGATCAGTGGATGCTCCACCTTAGTGTACAGGGATGACAGTGGCTGTCCTCCACTTGGCTGGGATAAAGACAGTACTCAGGCTTTGGTTGAATACAGTGCCTAATGGTACTGCACATTCATGCCTGAGTTCATGTAGGATGCAGCCTGGAATGTTATCGCGTCCCATGGGGGCTATATTTTATGCCTTTGAGAGGGCAGTGATGAGGGCTGTTGTTGTGGGAGATGGTGACTTTAAAGTGACTGATTTATGGTTGGATCTCACCAGGGAGGATGATACTGTAGGGATGCTGCAGTGGTTACTCATGTTTAATATCAAGTCCAAGATATTTTCACCTTTTATGGGGGTATAAACTAGCTGTTCTAAGGTGTTAGCCTTGACAAAATCGATGAATCTCTGGTCATTTGTGTTCTGGCATGAACAATCTATGTTTGGGTAGTTAAAGTCACCCAGGATCAGGGTAAAGGGTTGAATCCTGATAGAGTCAAACAGGTCCATATAGGTGGAAGGGGCATCTTGAGTCAGATTTGGGGGCTGGTAGCCAGCTATGTTTGAATAGAGGGCTTGTCATAGGTTCATAGGTTCATAGGGTAGTACTAGGCTAACTGCCCTTGCAAGCCATTTCAAGCCTAGCCAATTATCTCTTGTGAGACTCAAACCCTGCAGCTTGTGTTTGTAAGGCAAACACCTTAACCATTAGGCCACCCTCCCAACCCAAAACTCTTTCCACTGGTGAGAATCAAACCATGCACCTTCTGCTTCAAAGGCTTAGACCTTAACCACTGTACCATTTGGCCTTTCAGTTGTCAATGCTTAACTGCACCTGGAGTGTCTCCTGTGCATCATACTGTTTGACCAGCCTGGAGGTGTGTATGTCTTTGATATATACTGACACCCCACCTCATTTGGCTTTACTGGCTACAGTTTGGAGTCTGGATGTATGCTAGGATGGGTAACCAGGTAAGGCTGGGACACTCTCTGCAGCTTTGAACCATGTTTCTATGACTGCCCAGATGTCAGCATTTTCCAGGGTTAAGAATGTTTGAAATGAGTGCAGTTTCATGTTTAGACTCTTAGCATATATCAGCATGACCTTTACATTGTCTTTTCTTGCCATTTTTATATTGGTAGTCTTAACCTCCTCACTTTTCCTAAAAAAGGAACTATGAGGGAGGCAAGAACCTTTGCCAGAAGCCTAAAGCCGAGATGAGACAGATGCAGGCAATCTTTGGCAAAGCATCATGGTCTGTCAATCATATCTTCCCAGGCTGTCAGGTACTGTTTCCCCCTGAAATGGCACCAGAAACTAAGCCAATTGTTAACATAATTAATTTCCTGTTTGTATTGAGGTATCATTCTGGGTGATGGCAGAATGCTGCTTAAGACTAGGGACATAACTGCCAGGGACACATACTTAGCAAGCTCAATTATGTCTCTCTTCATATAGTCCAGGGAGGTATGCCTCAAGTCATTCATGCCAACATGGACTATGACAGAGTCATAACAGTACCTGTTGTTGAGAAACTTCAGTACATATGTGTTATGACAGACTCTGCACCTGACAGACAACTAAATGTGATTGTCTCCTTATTCAGCCTGGTGAGAGGCACATCTGTTTGTCTCACAATGGAGTCTCCTATGACTAATGTGTAGGTTTTATGTTGAAGCTTTAGTGGCTCTGAGACACAGGTGTATGGATTATGAGTGGTATGTGATGTGGAAGGCTGTGGAGATTGCGTGTGTATTTGCCTCGGAGGTCTTCTTTGTTTGGGTATGTTTCTGTTGAGGGCCTCCACATATGTGGGTATGAGCTGTGTAGTTGTGGGTGATGGTTGAGGTGTAGTGATTGTGTTGACAACCTTTTTGGTGCCAGATGTACTGGATTGGGAGGGAGAGAGCATGGACTCTAGGTTCCTAATGTAATTGCATCTCTCACAAATTGTGTTCTTAGGTGGTGGTAGTAGACGGTTGTCTATGTATATGAGGCAGTTGCTACACTGTGTCAGGATGCCCATATCAACCAGACTTGCAGGGGAAACCGTAGGACATTGTCCATCTGTATTTGTCAGAATCTGAGGGAGAAAGGCCAGGGAGACCTAAGGGGTGGTCCTAAAGCCCAAGTGCTTAAACCAAAAGTAAGAGGCTTACAATAACACTTACAATTTAGACAGGCTATAAACAAGCAAAAATAAATGCAGCAGGAAAAGATGCAGTTGAACACTTTAGAGAACAAGCAGCAAGTAGCAGAAAAAAGCAAGATGAACAGGGAAATGCAAGATGTATTGCCACTGTGTTGCAGATAGCCACATACATACCATGTTGACAGATGGCGAGGTATCATGTGCTAGTTAGCGGTGGCTAGTGCTGGCCAAATTGGATGTGCAGGGTGTGTACATAATGGGGAGCAATGTACATGGTCTTGTGATGTGTTCCCCTCTTCTTGTCTTGCAGAAACCATGTACAGAGGTAGGCACCCACCTTTTACTGCTGCTGAAAACAACATGATCCTGGATGGCCTCAGACTGCATCACAACATCCTGGTTTCCAGGAGTCGCCAGAATCGGGAGCAATGTGCTGCACTGTGGGCTGACCTCATCACATCAGTAAACCAAGTAGGGCTACAGGAAAGATGCTACGAGCAGGCCGACACCGGGCAGCAGATATGATAAATACTACATGGCAAAGAGCCACTGCTGTGTCCAGGGACTGTGCTGCCACCGGTGGAGGGCCTTCAGCAGAACAACCACTCTCAGCCACAAAGGAGTTCCTAGCAAACTTGGTAACAGCCACCATCTCCCAAGCATCCATTACCCCATATGTCATAGAGGTGGGTGGCACAGCTTCCCCAGCAGAGGAGCGTCCAGGTAAGCCTCCTGTGTTGATCACTGTAATACTGTAGCAGTCATTGTGGCAGCCTCTGCATACCAGTACACAGGTGTCAGGTGCATGTGGGGGGGGGGTTGTTTGTATCGCACACTTGTGCACACATACTCAGAATATCAGCAATGTGGGCAGTATCAGAGTTTCTACTGTATATGTTGATATACACACATATTATCCTGTAACAATGTCACATTTGTGTTTGCTGACAGTACCTCTCCCTCACATTTCCATAGGTACATCTGGTGTGGCCAGAGTCCAACATCCTTTAGCCGGTGAGTGTGAAACTATTTAGGTATAACTCACATATACCCTAAGAATGTTAAGGGCTCCCAGTTTGCCGTAGACACAACTGTTATGTTTGACCAGAGTGCAATACTTGTATGTTCAGTTTTGGAGGGGTTCACTGCAGTGCATTGAATCAGTAATCACAGTAGTGTATTTGCAGGAGCTGCAACATATTTGCACTTATTTTTGTGAAGGTCTATGCAGTCTGCTATACAGGGAGCAATAGTATGGTGAAGATGGGTGCACTGTGTTTTAGGTGTTGGTCAATCACATATATGGACATATCGCTTATCTCACAGGTGTATAGTACTGGCAACATTAACCACACATAGCTGCAGTGCATGTTATTAAGGATCTGTCTTGTCTGTGTATGTCATAGTCTGTTTGTGTGTTGTGCATGGGATCAAAAATAAGATGTGGTATGTATAATGCAGTTGTGGCACCTCGCGCGCGCGTGTGTGTGTGTGTGTGTGTGTGTGTGTGTGTGTGTGTGTGTGTGTGTGCGTGTATGTGTGTTTGTGTGTGTGTGGATCAGCAGACATAAAGCTGCAGGTATTAATGTAGGTATGTTGTCTTCCTCCTCACAGGTGACCATGGGGGATGGAGTGTGTCCCCCTCACAACCTGATGTCAGTGTCTCATCGGATTCTGATGAGGACGGTGGCCACAGTGAGGCACATGTTGGGTTGTTGGGGGACTGAATCTGTCCCATGGGTTGACATCCCACTTCTTTCCCAAATGTTGTCACACACAGTCAGTATGCTCACACATACCCAGTCCCCTGCGGCCACAGATATTGGACAGTCAGAGTTTGGCAGCATTGAACAGGAGAGTGTGGTGACTATGGCATCAGTGAGTGTAGACACTAGCCATAGCCAGAGATCTGGTGAGGTCTCACACAGGCAGATTGACAGGGGTGCTCAAAGGAGGACTGCTGCCCATCCACCACCTGTTGCAGGTGTCACATCACGAGTCACTCAATGAATGATTTGGTCCATCATGGAGGCACAGGCATGTTCTGAACACAACACCAGATGGATGTTCAGGATCATGGATGTATCACTGTCTGGCATCCATGACTCCATTCATAACATTGGTGATGCCATGCATCACTCTACTGATGTAGTGGACAGACAATGGGGTGAGACATTGTCAGTCCTTGACCGCAAATTGTGCATGACAATGTGGTGGGAGTAGGGCATTGGATATGTGGCTGTAGGTCAGCAGCAACATCTGCTGAGAGTCCACATGGCTGTGCACACTCATGCTCCCGTAGTGGCAGTACCTCCAGCACTATAGAAGGGAGGGTGCTGTCCACACCATGATGTGGCAGGCCATGGGCATGTCATCCTGGGTAGTCCCATGAGGGACACAGGTCCAGCAGACACCAGTCACCATCAGCAAGTAGTACTGCATATGACCCTGGGCATGGTGGTGCCAGTGCCACTTCTGGCAGAGCCAGTTCCCATGTTTATTGCCAGAGAAAGTGAACTATACAGTCTACCATGAACAGTCCACTGCTGTCCAACATGCTCATGTGTAGGGCTAGCACATGGCTTGACTATGTACATGCATATACTCATACATCAGTGTCATATGCAGTTCACCAACAGACACACATGGCACATGCCCCAGCTAATCTCCACCCTTTCCTGACCCCCCACACACAATGTTAACTGTTTGGCACAGCCTAGACCTCTGGCACCCGCACACCATACCCTGTGCATGTGATGATACCTGTGCTACATCCCTGACATACATAACATCGATGCAGGGACATGCAAATACATGTCTGATGCACAGGGTGACTATAGTGCATTACATGACATTGTTTATTGTGGTTCTGTTATGCCATGACAGGTGCAGTCTGCTGGCATGTGTCATGAGTACACATTAATGTCTTTGTTCCTTTGTTCATGATGTTAGATTGGCAAAGGTGTCACAGACTAACAGGTGTCCCTCAGAACTTTGTATGTTTCTGTCACAGGGGTCTGAGTGACTCAGTAGTGCTACAGTGACTCAGGATGGCATGGTAGCAAGGCAGATATATGACATCAGCAAGGTAAGGCTTTATATGTGCATGATTACCTAGGTGCATCTGTGTAGAGCAGTGTGTCAGGGTCAATGGGGCAAGGCATGCCATCCTTGATTCGTGTCACCTGAGTGTTGTGTGCCTACAAATGTAAGTGGTGGCAAATAGCATTTATGCCTAGGTAGATGTGGGCTATTTAGGACCAGCAGGTACTCACAGGGCCTTAAAATGTTTAACCCATTGCACACACATAGGCAAGACTGACACACTGCTGCAAGGGGGAATATCTACATACATGCACACACAAATTCTCACTCACACAATCAGTCACACACACACACACACACACACACACACACACACACGCACACGCACACACACACACACACACACACACACACACACACACACACACACACACACACTTGGCCTTTTTGTGATTGGAAGTCCTACCTATCTAGTATTATATACAATAGTACTACATACTAATCACATGCGCCATGGAACTTTTGTGTTGTGAGAGTGTCTGCAGTGATGTTTTCAGGGGATGACATCAGCCGGGCCTGTACAGGATGCCAATTGGGGGGGGGAGTCAGGGCCTGAAAATGTATAACCATTGCATACAGATAGGTGAAACAAATGCCCTGCTGCAAGAGGATATATTTACTCATACACACTCACACTGACAGAGTTACCCTTACTGAGAGTAGAACCCTTCCATATCTATTTGTATACACTATAGCATTACATACTTATTGCATGCACCATGCAGCTTATCAATTTCAAGTGTGTCAGTCAGTGCTTTTATGGTGACCTACATCACCAGGCCTTGTAAAGGAGGCCAGTGGAGAGGTCAAAAGGTAGGCACAGGGCATTAAAATGTATAACTATTACACATAGATAGGTGAGACAGACACACCACTGCAAGGGTGTCTCTTTCTACACACACACACACACACACACACACACACACACACACACACACACACACACACACACACACACACACACACACACACACACACAGCTGCCTGTTGGGGGATTAGAAGCCCTACCTATCTAGTAGTATACACTAGAGCACTATGGACATATTGCATGCACCATGGAGCTTATCTGTTTTAAGACTCTCAGCCAATGTTGTTAAGGTGGATGACATCAGAAGGCCCTGTAAAGAGGATGATGTGGAGTCTGGCAGGTAGGCATAGGGCCTAAAAATGTGTGACCATTGCACAGAGATAGATTAGACAGGCAAACTGCTGCATGGAGATATATTTATGCACACATACAGTTGTCTATTGCAAGATTAGAACATCTACCTATCTAGTAATATACACTACAGCTCTATGCAGTTATTGCATGCACCATGGTCTTTAGCTGTTGTTAGAATGTCAGCCAGTGCTGTTAAGGTGTGTGACATTGGCAGATGTTGACAGGGAAGACATTGTGCAAGAGTACACTACTCACAGGGCCATACAATGATTCACCATGGCACAGACAAATGCCAGAGGGCCATGTCTGTACTGCTGTTAGGGACATATCCACACACACACACACACACACACACACACACACACACACACACACACACACACACACACACACACACACACACACACACACACACACACACACACACACACACAGCAACAAGGTGGTTGAAGTAAAATTAGAAACCCTACCTACCTACTATTACACACTATAGCTCACAGTACATATTGCACATGCCAAATGGTTAAATCTGTTGTACACATGGCTGCAGCCACAGTACTTGTGGGCTATGCAAAGTGGCATTGTATTACACAGCATGTGTGGCCAGCAGAGTGAATCTGCTTTATGCTGTTAGTGTATCTAGTGTCCTAGCAGTGGGGCACATTTTAATACCCCTGCTATGTGTGCACAGGTACCAGTTCCACCATGTCTGCCCAATTGCAGTTTGCCAGGTGAACAATTGGCCATTGACAATATGGCCTGTCCAAGTCCTGCGTTGATGTCATTGCACATTACACCACCTGCTCACCATTGTCTGTCTACAGGGTGGCATTCCACAGGCAGAGGGTTCTGTGTTTGGGCAATTATGTCATTATGTGGCCTTAGTCTGTTACCATCAAACAACTGCTGTGTGTGTGAGGTGCAGCAGCTAACCCCAGCATCCTGCATGTATGTTTGAATATTTCTACATCCTCATACACATATACACATATATAAGTATATATATATATATATATATATATATATATATATATATATATATATATATATATATATATACATATATATATATATATATATATATATATATATATATACATATATATATATATATATATATATATATAGGATGTAACTGTAGGCATGTGTGTGTGTGTGTGTGTGTGTGTGTGTGTGTGTGTGTGTATGATATGTCACTGTATTATACATATTTGTGGGGGGGTCTAAATCACTATTCAGCTCTATGAAGTTCTGTGTGTGTGTGTGTGTGTGTGTGTATATATATATATATATATATATATATATATATATATATATATATATATATATATAAATAGATATAGATAGATATAGATATACAGATCCTCTTCATATGATCGAACTTTCAAAAGTTCAACTTTCATATGGCCAAGACCATATGATCGAACTTTTGAAAATTTGGACATTCTTAACAGAGATCTCCATACAGCACGGAATGGGAAGATTTCCCTTTTCTGCACTGCAGTGTGATCTCAGAGGTGGTATATATAACTAGCAGGGGGTGTAGAGGGCTTGTCCCCTGATAAAACTGTTCAGGTAATTTTTTTTTTTTTATTTTTATTTTTTTATTAGATATTCGAACTTTCAAAATTTTGATCATATGGTCTTGGCCCTATGAAAGTCAAAGTTTAGATTGGGTAATCATGTGTGAGTAGGATAGGGAGAGACAGATACATATACATAGCTATCTGTATACATACACATATTTTTATATATCAGTTCCTCAGGCTAATGAGGCATCAGACATGGACTCAAGTTAACTAAGTGTAGGAGCATGCCCAGTGTGACTGTCAGTACTTACAAGGTGACTCCAGGCCAAACCTACCTGTACTCCAGTCTGGGATTTTGTGTGCTGCAGCCAATTGGCTGCTGCATCTGATTCAACACTCACCTCCTTGATATTTTGTCCAAGGCATTGCCTGGCTGTGTGCTGAACATCATATATGTCTCATACCTATCAAGTGTAACGATTATAATAAAATGTATAGTGTTCTGCATATGCATGTTATGTTGTACATAGCATTGTTGATTTCTGGTACATTATTGGCAAATCATTATAGGTTGATATTAGGACATGCTGATAGACATTTGAGTTACTGACTCCATACACATCAGCAAACCCATGCTAATGCATGACCTGTTATTCTCTAGTCTAAACATTATACATTTGTCTGGCCAGTAGTTAATCCTTCCCCTTGTATTTGGGCCTTTGTCCCACCACTGTCCATGGCTTTGTGCAGATCTCCTGCTGTAAGTGGTTGTGGGTATGATATGACTGGGGTACATGCTGTAACAGCAGACACAGAGTGACAGTCTGCATACCTCTTACTGTACATGTTTCTACACGATGTCCAGAATTCCACTCCATATATCTGCTCTGTTCCTCATACAGTTCTGGTTTCCCAGTAATATACTAATACATGGAGGCTACAGATAAGTACTGACACAGTTAAGTGATGGGCTTTACATCCTGCTTCTAATCTCACCTGTTGCAACCTGCTGTTATACTACTAGTTTACTCTGAGCATGTATAATGTCTACTTGTTTGGTGCTCTGCCACCCATTGTCTCTGTCTTTGCCCAGCATTCTGCCATGAACAGATTGAGGCATGCTGACATTCTGTAGGACTCCTACCATACCAGTACATCAGATGCAAAAGTTGTAGGTGCAGACAGCTTTGAACCATCAACACCATTAACCATGCTAATGTAGTTAGCCCAGTGAGCCACCAGAGGATGAGGTTTAATTCCACTATCAACAGCAGACAGACAGACATACACTGTGTGAGCCCTGCTGTGACCCCTGTGTTTTGTGTTAAATAGGGCATTTGGGTGGGTTCTTTGTGACAGCCATGGGATTGTGTGGTCTGAAGATATATCTTTGTAAACATACTGTTACTACAGTTGTATGGCAACACTGGTGTGTTGGGGGTAGTATACTCTGGCACTGACAGTGTTGCATCTGTCCTATGACCCTACTATTTGGCATTCTCCTTGCATACTGCAGTGGGTTTTCCAGCCCTGTGACCTCATGCATATTATGGGGCACCCAGTATTGGACATAGTACCTGTTGACCCAAGTAGCCTTTAGTTTTCTGCAAGTAGCCCAGCAACCCACTCTATTCCCTTACATACATGCAGCAGGTCCATTCATATGCTACCATAGTCTACTACCCCGTACATTTGTAGTAAAGGAGAGTGACTTACAATGTGGATGCAGCACTTGTGAGACCTATGTTTCAAGGCTGACTCTGTCTGATGCACACAGTACACAGCCAATACATGGTAAGGTAGAGGTTGTGTGATGTGGCTGGCATACTTTATATTATGTATGTGAGTCGGAGTAAGGTGTCAGTCCCTAGGACCCTAGGTTGTCAGTGAGTGTGCTATGCATTGCCTCTTTCCCAAGGCCAGGGAATACTGGGCACACATACATCACCCTACAGGGACAGCCTCAGGGGGTTCCTCCTCTGAGTCCTTCTGTGCCTGTGGCTGTAGCGACCTAGGCTCTGGTGGGGGGGCTATGTGTCCCTTTCCTGTGATGACTCTACCACCACTGTTTTCACAGAATCATACTGTGTAGCATGGCACATACTGTGAACATCTGTGCACATGTTGCTGGAGAGTACTGCAGGGCTCCACCTAATATATCAAGGCACTGGAACCATGACTTGAGCAGCCCAAAAACACTCTATGATGTTCCTAGCTTTTGCATGTGCCTCATTATAGCATTCTTCGGTAGGTGTGTGTGCATTTCTGATGGGCGACATCATCCACGGTTCCAGTGCATAGCCAGCATCCCCCAGTAGATGGCCATATAGGATGTCCCCCTGGCAAACATCTGGTACAGCTGTGATGCATGCCAGATATGGGAGTCATGATAGCTGCCAGGGCTGCCAACGCACACACTCATGATACTGCCCTGAGCATTGCACACAACCTGGCAGTTGATGGAGTGATACTCCTTGCAGTTGATGTAGAGTCTACCTTTCTCACCGGGTGGTGCTTTGATGTGTACATGAGTGCAGTCTATGGTACCCAACACTCAGGGTAGTGTGCTACATGGTGGAAGAGGCTCATACTGCTGGCCCTCTCTTCAGTGGTGCAGGGTAAACAAATGTGGTCACTGGTATGTGTTTGCATGGCATCCAGGAATTGGTGGAGTACCCTGGATGTAGATGCCTGTGAGACTCCCATTATGTCCCCAGTTCATCTTTGAAAAGTACCTGTAGCTAATGTTCTAAATGCTATGCATACCTTTGTTTCCACTGGGATAGGTTCCCCTCTGTTTGCCCTGAGTCTGAGTTGATGGCGGCAAAACTCAGTGAGTTCTTGTTGTATGCCCCTATCCACCCTGTAGTGCTCTACAATCTCCAGCTCATGTAGCTCCTGGAAGGTTACCCTGGACCTAAACACTCTTCTCCTTCTCAGTCTATGTTTATTGTCAGCAACACCATCAGCACTGACCTCAGCCTCTAGCACATACAGATGTAGCAGAGCAGCAGCAGCTCCTAGCATTCTCTCAGTTAAAATCTCCAAGTGTGTACTCCAATGGTGCAGAGTATGTGGGAAAAATCAGATTGTAGAATGCATCCATACTTTATAGTGGTGTGCTGCAGATTCAGCCTGTGTGACTGGCTAACTATGATGAATTCCACCTGCCAGGTATATCATTGAGGGATTTGAATGACCCAGTGTCAGTGGAACAGGACTTATCAGTAATTTATACATGATTGGCCTTCCCAGGCTATTTTTTTAAAATGCCTTCCCTGATAAAAACTGTGGCACGGCACACAAACCCGCAGTGCTAGTGTAAACACTGCTCAGCAGTCTGAACACACCTCCATGCATGGGCATGCTCAGCATAGCTTAAACCAGGGAAAACATGTGCACTGCAGCTAAACAAAGCTTAACAACACTAGACACACACCCCTGCTTAGTTGAGCTGAACGGCACACAAACGGTGGCCGCTGAGCTCCAATCTGCTTAAACATATTGTGACACACCCCCTTTTGATGTCAGCTACCTGTTCTTCTGGCACCAACATGGTTCTGGGGCTACACGGGTTTTATGCACAGACGACTCAGTAGCCCATTTTTGCTATTCAGTAACCTCAGCTCATTTGCATACTGATCTGTGCACACAACCTGGATACTTCACTATTACAGGGTCTGCCTCCTTAGCAACCACTGAAATCTACCATTGTACATACTGCTTGTGGCGCCCTATAATGCATTATTGTCATATATGTCGTTTTTGGATTTTATAATTTTTAATATTTTTTTTTGCATAACGGCATGTTTGTGCACCGCTGTGGCACGCAAACATGTTATGGCTGTTAAAAACAAATATTCTTTTATTTTGCATTATTTTTTGCACATACAGGACATAGTTTTGCACATATATGTCCTAATATGCAATCCCTGACCTTCTAAATGGGCTTTTACCGCCCCTGTTCTTTTTTTGTTTTCTAGTACATGGTAATTTTCGTGTACACTTCAGACACTTACACGGGGTCTGCATGACTACCTGTCTTCTTGCTGGATCACTCTAGCACTATCATTTGACCTCATTTACATGAAACTCACCTCCTTATGAGGTGATTTGCATTCCATGGCCACTTCGTGCCCACACAAACTCGTGCATACCCCTCTGCTCTTTTTACTGGATTGCACGGCTGCCGGTTTCCATGTTGGGGCCATGCCACTCTGCCTACATGGAAGATCACCCTGTGTAGGCTTTATTGAATTCCCCTAATGTTTTATTATGTTTTTTTTTTTTAATTTTGCATGCACCAAGGTTATTGTTTGTTGCATTCATAGTAAAATGTCAGTGTTTGCATTGCACCATTTTGTGGTCATCGATGTTTTAAACATCCATGTTTGAGTCTTTTTTTAAATTCAGTAGACTTACATATATGTAAATAAGTAAATATATTAAAGTAGAAAATATTCAGCACTCACGAATGTTTGAAAACTTCTTTACTGTGGATCAAAACAAAAATAGGCAGACTGCAGTTTCATCATAAATGGCCTTATCACTACTAATCTAATGCTGCCAGACACTTAAATAGCAAAATAAAGTCACCTGACAATTAAACAAAAATTAAACAAATAAAAAGCAAATCAATTTATTAAGTCAAAGAAATAAAAAGCAAGTCTGCTTATTGAGTCTTAGAATACAATAAACAAGTTGCACATCATAGAAGTATATATTCCATGCATGCTATGTATCACAATTTAATACATCATCCACAAACCATTGAGACACTGAAATATAATAAAAAACACATTTGTTTTCTTTCATGGGACTGTCACTTGTATTCACCGTACCACTACATATCTACATATGTTAACTCCAAGATAGCAAATAAAAGTGTGCAGAAAGGGAAACTTCCTTAACCCCACTGTTACCCAGTCACACTCAGATTTTGAAAATATTCTTCGCAGTTGTCCATTGACTTGAGGTTAGTGTGGACTGGACATTAGTTGTCTGAATTCCCATTCATGCATAAGGTTTCTGAAGTCTGGACTTGTAAGCAGCAGACCAGTGCCTTATATGAGACTATCAGGTATTCCTTGTCTCAGGGACATAGATTTTATGTACTAATCATACTTGTACTTCTGCCTGTACAAGCTCAGCAAAGTTTGGCATCCTTGTCTGTGTTTCAAAAGTTATTTTCATGCATCTGGTTCCATCCAGCCAAAGCTAATTACTTTAAATTGAAAAGTCACACTTTTATAAGCTGTTTAAGAAAACTGTTGTTGATATCGTTAATTATTTATTGCCTAAATTTTGTTTTATCCTGAAAACATGAATTTGACTGTCACTATCCTTTCTGCTGATTTACTTCCATTAAATTTGCTGTTTTAGTGCTGCCCAGATATTTGTTGCTTTAATTATCTTACTTTTAGACTTGCAGCAAGCTTTTTCTGCATTTTTACATTAGGAAGACTAACATTAGTCATCTAGTGGCAGAAGGTGGTAGCCCAATCTGCTTAAGCTGAGAAACACACTAGAAAGCTCCGAGTCTAGTTTTATTGGACAGAAGGTTTTGTATTCAGCTTACTTTGTTTTCTGTGCCTGTATACATTTGACGTGTTTCCATGATGCTGATTATTACACAGCAGTGTTTAGCAGTGCCTTGTGTGATGATAGGAGGTACAGCCAGCCATGCCAGGGAGAAGTAGGGCAGTGGATGTATGACTTGTGCCAGCACAGCTAGCTGGAATTTTGAAATTATTGTATGTCATTAGTATATCAAACTGATCTATACAGATGCTTGTGCTGAAAATGTATTTGTGAGCTTTGCTTGTGTTAATTGTGTTAAAATGTATCAACAGTGCACCCTGTTTAAATGAAGAGAAATGTGCATGTATTATGGTAACTGAATTAAATATATGTTTTAATAGATGACACTGGCACAGCAATAGTTAACCAGCTGGCTTATTTTAAGAAAAATAAGGGAAATGTAAATGGGCTGTTAAATCAATGAATGGTACCCCACAGTGCTGAAGAGGCTCAGAGATGGTACGTCCGGGAGAAGCCATTATCAGTTAGCTTTTGTAAAGAAGGGGAAACGTGTTGTAAATGTTTCTAGCTCCTAGGTATTGCCATAAAAGCTCTAAATGTGTATTGTAGCAGTCTGCTAAAGTCCTGCCTCAAAATTAAAAAGGAGATATTGTGGGAACCTAGAGTCAGGTGACCAGATGAGGTCATTCTGCAAGTTATCTTGGATATTATATGTTACATGGAGTAATTTAAGAATATAGAGTAATCTGTTGCCTGACTAGAAAGACTGCTCATGTATTTCATCTTGCCTCACCCAAGTAAGTTATTAGGGAACAATAATTTCTCTTAGATTCAGTCAGGAATATAGAGAAGCTTCAGTTAGAGATTGTTTTTCTTTATTTGGATGAGTCTGTTCATCAATGTTGTTGTCAATATTTTCTGTGATTTGAACTCTGTGGTTTACTGTAAATATATATTCAGTATTTTCATGTACTTTTATTAGCTATTATTAACATTATTACAGCCGAGTGACTTCTCCAGGTGTTTCTGCAGTTAACTGCTACTACGCCTCTAGGCGTCAAATATTGCCTTATGATATTTGCATTAATAATTCCAAAACCATGGTACATACAAAGTATCAGAATGTTTTATCTTGAAGCATACATGATGGCAAACACAACTGTATTGCTATATGACCTCTGTCAATGACTATTTGTTAGAACTGTAAGGTGATAACTTCGTTTTTAAAGGCTGAAGCCACACCCACTGGGAGTTAAAGGTACACAATCCAAAGAGCTGTACTGGAGGGAATGAGTTAAATATATTTAATACTTTTATTGTGTCTGGTTCTTGAAAAGAGTATCTATCCTTTGAGAATGCTTATATTTATTTGGTGATGCTGTGTGGGCCACTCCAGAAGGCCTAGCTGTCTTGGTGAACTACTACCATTTGTATTAGTATTAATATTACTCAGTATAATTGGACACCCTTTGTTAAGGGCCTTGGAGTAACTGATTGTGGAGTGTCTGGTGGCAGTGAATCTACCTTATAGTCTGGGCAGAAGGAGACATAGCTACTAAATCTGTGACAGTCTTTCCTAGGTGTGTGGGCGTGCATGAAAATTAAATCTTAGAGTATGCGTGTCAGTTACTTGGGGCAGAGACACAAGGCACTGGGTTTATGGAGAGGGTGCTGGAGGACTTGGATTGGACATTCTGCTGAGAACCTAACCCTGCAACTGTACCAGTGGAGAGTCTTACTGGGGACCTAGAGGGAGACAAGTAAAGAGACATCCAGATCCCAGGCTGATTGTATTCCCTGTGTGCTCTTAAGGGAAATTGTACTTGATGCAAATAGGTCTACATCTGGAAATACTGAGTGTATCCATTTGTATTCCAAGTGCACATCCCTCTCCAATGTCAGTGGTGAGGATTCAGGCTCTTTGATTACTGGCCCAGCGTGGGGACAACACATAGTGGTGCCCATCACATATGGATAGTAGTGGTGGGCATCACACCTTGTATTGATGCAGGTGCAAGAACTACATTTTCCCTAGAAAAATGCCTCTGAATCTGTACCCAGTGACTTAGTAAACATAGAAAAACTATGTCACATGCTGAGGAGCAGAGAGTAACAAGTTTGTTTGTAGAAGAGCACTACTCCATAAATTTAATCCAACATTGCCTGTTTCTAATTCCAAAGGCACCCCATTTAGCACTCTATTAAGCCTTCACTAATCCCGCTCTTATAGCTCACCTGAAAAGGTCCTGAAGTTGTGGATATGCAGTCTCCTAATTTCTTTGCAGGCAGTTTGTTATGGGCATCTTCAGACAATGTAGCAAATGTCTCATGTTCACTAGAAAACATTTAATCCCTAAAAGACAGTATGTGAAAGATGTATATACACATACCCTAGCAAGTTCTAGGTCACCCTCTACGATGCATGAAACCAATAACTTTAATTATCCCTCTATAGACTGGGAATCCTACATGATCCCAAACTTGTAGGCCCAGGGATCCCTGGACTTTGTAAATACAAATACCCTGGATCCAGTGTTATGTCCTCACTAGTAAGGTTAGATCACAAAGTTGTTATGTAACCCCAGTAAACCTTGTAACCCTGTAATAGTCAGAAACTACTCCAAGGCAAACTACCTTTTGTTAAGTGATAACCTGACAAAATTTCAAGCCACTCCTAAACCAGATAACACAACAGCCTATGCTGAGTTGTCCATAGAAACTATGTACAGCCATGTCAATAGTTGCATAGATGCTCCTGTACTTACCAGAAGTAAGCCCAAAATAAATTCAAAACACAAGCTATCTTGATGGAATCCAGAATGAAATAGTACAACACCTAAAATGATAAGACTCTCTATCTGAAAAGACAACTAAGAGGTCTAGTTAAGTCCAACAAAGCCAGTTCTGAGGTAAAGATTGTGTCCTAGGCCAAGGACAACCATAAGGTGTTCTTTAGCTATGTCCAAATCCTCAAAGGCAGCACACAACAGCGTGCAGAACTAGCTGTAAATGGAGCCAATTTCACAGAGCCAAGATATATAGCTAATATAATGATTGACAAGTTCAGTTCCAACTTTACTCCCAGGAAATACTATCAAATGTAGCCCCTTCAACTATCGAAAAGGAGCATGTCCTTGATGTGCAGGAGTTTCTCCATGTCCAAATACCATATCCATGCAAGCTCTAGGTCACTGTCTATAACCCATGAAACCCATGAAAGGCCAAGAACATAGCTTCAATGGGCCTTAATATCATCTTAGAATGCCTCCCAAATAGGTTAAAATATGACCCATTAGGGCCACTGCAGTCACCATTTAACCACAGCCTCTTTACAGACTTTGTGTCAGATGAATGGAGGACAGCAATGGTTATCCCTCTGCACAAGGGCAGACCACCAATGAATCCCAGGAATTACAGATGCATTAGTCTAACTAGTCTCATATGCATAGCCATGGAAATGGTAAGTAATGACATAGGAAACCTTGGGACACTGGACCCAACCCAGTTCAGTTTCATCAGGGGCAAGTCATGTCTAATAAACCTGGTGGACTTGTTTGAGAAGGTCACCAAGGCAATGGGTGATGGCACAAACTGTGCATACTTCCTACCTAGACCTGGCTAAGGCATTTGATACAATACTCTATTTGGGTATGTTAAACAAAGTCATGGAATTATGCATAAGCCCCTATGTCACATGCTGGATAGCCAGCTGGTTCTCAGGTAGGACTCAAAAAGTTAGGATAGAGGAGACCATCTTAAAGAGCCCAGTCACCAACAGAGTACCCCAGGGATCTGTGATGGGTCCACTCCTTTTTGGCATCTATTTCTTGGAATTCAAGGGCAATGTCAAGGGCCTCTAGGTGATCAAGTTTGCAGATGATTGCAAGCTAGGAACAATCATAGAATCTCCCAAAGACACAAACTTCTTACAGGAACATCTAACACACAAATGACTGCTGCCAAGCCACAACTTAAAACTCAATACCAAGAAATACATAACAGTACCTTTTGGTAAGTCTTCCACTCTGGGAAGCTACCTCATTGATAAAATACTCCTAAGTGTAATCCCAGTAGTCAGGGATCTGGGGATGTTTGTAGATATGAACCTGGCTTTTGATAAATGTGTGTCTACGGTAGTAAGAAAATCATTCTATGTCCCTCACCTTATAAATAAGGATACAGCATTTAGCCCCAGGGGAGTTACTGTTATCGTACCACTATATCCAGCCCTCATATGATCTATCATTGAGTGCAATGCCCCCTTTGGTATGTACCTGACCAGGCACGTGCAACAACTGGAATGTCCATAGAGGTTCCTCACAAAATGAATACAAGGAATAAACACCATGTCCTATGCAGATCACCTTAAAGCCCTAACTCTATACTCTGTTTTCTACAGACTGGTGAGAGGCGATCTATGCCAGGCACAAAAGACATCCTTGCATACCGCTCTGATAGACCTTTTGCATATCTGCAAAATGAACAGCATCAGAAGTACTAGATCAAAGGACTTAAACTTGTTACTATCATATGTTCATTCATCAATTAACTCTGTTACCTGATTGTTTCCAGCCCCCTCATAAGAGCAACTAACAGGGTCTCTACCTGCTTCGCTCCCCACCCTGCCCCCTATTCCCTCCCGCCCCCAGTGGTCCCACCTTTATTACACTCACAAACCCCTCCCATCTTTCCAGTAGCCAACCACAGCGCTAACCCAACACTACCTCCTCCATCTTCCCACTACTATCACGCCTCCTCAACTAACATGTACAAGCATACCTTACCTATGCTCACTGCATGCACTCTCCTTGCATATCTTACATCCTACCAAAGCTCTATCATTCCCACACTCAACCACTACCACTGTACTACTACTCACACCACCACTCATGTCTCACCCTCACTCAGCTCCCCTCCCACCAACTCAAGAACCATCCCTATGCACCCCCCACATATTCTACCAACTATATTACTCAAACATAAAGCATCCCTACAACTTAACATAGTAACCCTCCCACCATACCTATTACCCAAAGAGCATAATCATAAAGTTTCCCTTATAAACAAACACATTCAAAAACTGAGAAAACTAATAACTTTATGCATATCAAAACTAGCCCTAAGTGGAGATATCCACCCCAACCCTGGCCCTACCGTCTCCAACCCCAATCCTCATAATCAGACTAGAAACCACAACTTCTCCCATATTACGGACAATAGAAAGCCAAATGACTTCCTTCTACTAAGCCTAAATATTAGAAGTATATCCAACAAAGTCCATGAACTCCATGCCACCATAGACTTGTACTCCCCAGATATATTCATCCTGACAGAAACCTGGCTAAAACCTCACATTACCAGTGAGCAAATATTCCCTACAGGTTATGGCATACTAAGAGTAGACCGGCTAAACAAGAAAGGAGGCGGTGTAGCTATAATATTTAAACAGCATCTAAACATCCAGATCTTAAAATCATCAGCTCCACAAATAGGCAATGAAGAAATAATATATACCAACCTCAAAATAAACCAAAACAAAACCGTCAACATAATTGGATGCTACTTCCCACCTGGCCAAAACATCCCACCACTAGAAAACCTCCTCAGCTGGTCTACCCACCATCTCCCCCAAGAAACTATCATTTTAGATGATTTCAATATTGGCTGGCAATCCTGTTCTGGCAACCATCCAACCCATCATGTAAACCTTCGTGGCTTCACCCAACTAGTCCAGTCGCCAACCAGGATAAATAAAGACTCCAGCAAGCACACTACCCTGGATTGGATACTAGTCAGTAAGAGCCTCCAGTCATATATAACAGGCTGCTTATCAGATAGCCTCAGTGATCACTCCCCAACATTCCTACTGAAAAAATACCTATACCAAGCTAAACCTGTCGTCTACCGTCAGATACATAAAAAAATAAACTTTAACCCACTCACATTCATCTCATCCCTCAAAGAATGCAACTGGCATCCTCTAAAGTACCTCAGTCTTGATGACGCAGTTGCATTTTTTAATACTACCTTCCTGAGCATCCTTAATTACCATGCCCCCATAAGACTTTCCAGAATCAAAGCACAACCCTCCCCATGGCTACAGAAAACCACTAAGTCAGAAATGAAAAACAAGGATAAAGCCTGGGAGCACTGGCGCAAAACCAAGACCCCGTCAACTAGACAGAAATTCCTAGAACTACGCAATACAGTCAAAAAGCTAATAAAACAGACAAATTCCAATACTACCAGTCTGCCCTAGACTCCTCCGAACACAGCCCCAAACAATTCTGATCCTCCATAAACTCCATCCTCCACCCAGGTAAAGTCAGTACCCCTCCTCCTAACATCCCCCACTACTCAGAAAATATTGCTACCTCATTCAACACACACTTCACACAAACCATCCTATCACTAGCTAAACAACACAACCCCCCCCCCTCCAACCCACACCTTCAACTACTAATCTCCCCACTGCCTTCTCTTTTTCTCCTGTACCTACCTCCAACATAAAAAAACTCTTAACTAAACTTAAACCCACCAAATTAGCAGCAGACAACCTCCCAAGTGAATACCTAAAAATCGCAGCTGATGCTCTGGCCTACCCAGTATCCATCTTGATTAACCAATCTCTGTCAGAAAGTTATGTTCCCACACTGTGGAAAGTATCACATATAATTCCCCTTCACAAAGGTGGACCCTCCACATAACTAACCAATTACCGCCCCATAGCTATTCTCTCTCCACTCTCCAAATTACTAGAGAGATGCATACACTCTCAGGTCTCAGACCACCTCCTTACTAACAACCTCCTTTCCAATACTCAGCATGGTTTCTGACCAAACCATAGCACCATCACTGCCTTACTCTCCTTTACTAACACTATCCTTCAGCATAAAAACAATGGCTATCTCTCCTCTGCTACTTTCCTAGACCTATCTAAAGCATTTGACATGGTCCCACACAAACAACTTATCTCTGTCCTCAGTAACCTATCCTTCTCACAATCAGTCACCAACTGGTTTCAGAGTTACCTGTCTGACCACCAACAATCCATTGTATGGCAGAATGACATATCTCCCCAACTACCTGTCTCCATAGGGGTTCCCCAAGGATCTATCCTTGGACCCCTACTCTTCTCTGTTTTCACAAATAATCTAGCCTCTGCCACCACACATGGCACACTCATACAATACGCAGATGACTCGACCATCATCTGCTCAGCCCAGTCCCTACCCAAACTGCAAAAAGTCACACAGGAAGCCTTTTCCTCTGTTGAAACTTGGTTATCTGATGCCCAATTAATACTCAACCCAAACAAAACTAAACTACTCATCTTCCAACCCACCAAACATACTCAAAACAACTCTCACTTTAACATCACAGCAAAAGACAACACCATATACCCAACTGAACACACCAAATTGCTAGGAGTGGAAATAGACAATAAACTAAAATTTGACATTCACATATCCATGACCATAAAAAAAGTCCACAAAAAAACTAGGAGCATTATACAGAAATAAGCATCTTCTCACCAAAGCAGCAAAGATTTCAATAGCAAATTCCCACCTTATCTCCACCCTACTTTATGCCTCTCCAATATATACCAACCTAAGGCAATGCGATCTAAACAAGCTAGAGACCTGCTACAACAAAATTGCCAAATTCACCACAGGGACATCCTACCGTAGTCACCACTGTCTCTCACTTGCTGAACTGGGCTGGCTTGAACTCCCTCACCTCCTTCAATGCTATCAACTCTCACTCGCCCACAAACTAGTAAACCATCCACTAAATGTCCCATCCCTCCAGAATCTACTCCAACCCTATCGCACCACCAGACCACTAAGATCCAGCAACAAAAATCACTTGCAGATCACTAAAGCCAATAACTCTGCTGGTGAAGCACTATTCTCTTGCACCATAGCCAAATTATGGAACTCCCTCCCACCCACAATTACCTCCGTACCATCATGCACCCACTTCAAAACTTTACTAAAAGCGCACCTAAAAACATGCTGGCTATGCCCTTGCAACTCCCACTCTAATATCACCCACCCCATCCAACCACTACCTTTCTTTCCACTCCACTAACTACCTTGATTATAGCAAGCTCAGATGCTCATAAGCCTAGTACTTATACAGCAGGAACTTCTTATTTTAACATTTGTTAATGTCTGTTATGTACTTCACAGATGATTCTAGTTGTCTACTGATGTACTATGTTCTTCATCTGTAAATATGTTGTAAGTAATTGCTATGTAAATTGTTAATCGCTATGTAATCCAATGTAACTACTGTCTGTTTATTTTAACTGTGGAGCTTTTCTCCCCGGGCCTCCGCTGAAAATGGACCTACGTCCAGTCGGACACACCCGGTCAACAAATATAAATAAATAAATAAAATAAATAAATAAATAAAACTTTTACAATATAAAGAGGAAAAGTTGGAAGAACAGGTATGCATTGCAGAGAATTCCTGTTCCTATGTGAAACAAAGCCGTTCCCTAACTCTATTCAAATGTAACCTGGGCCAGCTGATGGAAAATTGGAACTTCATCCCTTCTCTGCCATCTGTGCCTCTAATGGACAGAGGCAGGTATTAAATCATGCTTTACCCAACATACACCCCTTAAATTTATCTCTAAAAGCACAATAACTTGTGGGATACATGTGGGTTTCATGGCTAGGTTTATAAAAGCCCCAGTGATCATTAGCCTAGCATACACCTATACTCATATGAACCTATGTCTGTTTTGTCTGAGGTGGAGTAGGCCTAGCCTGTCTCAATTTTGAACATGGATGATCTGAAACAAACAATGATAACACTGGGATGCATATTTTGCTGAACGTTTCTCAGGGTTAGTGAACTTATTTCTAAGTATTCCTGATACTGAGGGAATTCTGTAAAGCATTTGTTACTCCACTTGAGCTCAAAACCAATTTGTTTTACATTAAGAGGGTTCTTTTGCACTCTGGTGGGAGCAGAGCTGAATTCAACCCATCTGTCTGATTAGCTTGAAGGATTAACTGTATAAAAGTCTTTCATCCTGCTGGTATAAAATAATTACATTTTTTTGTGACATTCTGCTCATTTATTCAGAGCTTCCCTGTGCCTAGCTTGGGCACCTGTAACTCCAAGACTTGGATTGCTTCTAAAACTATTTGGATCTACAAAACTGATATAAGTATTTTTTGCACTTGCTCTATTTAACACTTATATGCAGCATTTATTGATTTGGCTGTCTGTCCCTTGTATATAAGCAAACCTCTCCAGTTTAAAATCCTCTATAGGAAATGCTCTACATAGTCTCCCACTGTTCACACCTGCCAGTCTGTGCAGAAGGCAGTACCACTGCAGGTCATCTAAGTGGAACCTCTCAATGTTTGGCAGATTCTCATGAAATTCAAAGAATCCACTGCTAAATCAAAAAAGTAGTACTTTCATTTTTCTTTGCACTTTGCTGACTGTATTTTATCATTTTGATGCCTCATTTTGCTGATTTTTACTGTATTTTTCTGTACTTTAAAAAAGCGGTTCTGTTACTTTAACTTAGCTAGTATATAGTATAGACTAGATTCAGATCTGCTGAATCTAGACTATATTGTTATACTTGAGTGCTATTCCACATTAGGATGGCCCGGCCTTCACCCTAGTGACACAAGTGTGTAGTCTGAGCCTCATCTGAGTTGGAGATTACTGGAGGAAAACGTGTGATTTCCCCATTGGTAGTTTAGCTTAAAAGTGTTTAATTTCTCCTGTATTTAATCCTTGCATTTGCATGTAGCTGCGCACCTTGCAATGTGGTTCACTGGTGCCCTGTATAGACTCAAAATCCTTGAAAGGCAATTTCTCCTAGACATCTGTTAGTGAAACCTCCCAAGTTTCCCTGCTGCATTGCGGGAAACTCAGTTGTGCACTGAGAAGTGTTGCCATAGCTTTCACTCCTAGCCTTCAATAGAATAAACCCATATGTTAATCCTAGAGCACAATGTGGTCAGACTAGCCCACTACCCAATAGTAGTTATGGTAAAAACCTACCATTACGGACAGTCAGTTTCCAACTATTTCTCTGGCCAGCCTGATTGACATGGGCAGGGCACCCTAAGGCAATGACGTAACTGCCTCATGTACACTGGCAACCTCTTACTCTTAAAACAAATAAATACAATATGTGAGAAATGTAATTACACTATGAATTTGGAATAAATTCTCTCATGTAAGAGCAAACCAGGCATCAAATTAGTTGTCAACACACATACATCACCTCCCACACAAAACAAGGTCACAACACATAAACCCACATACACAAAGGTACTCAATACAAGCCTACCAAAAGATCAGAGACCTCCCAAGCGTAAACCACTTGCACACACTGCAAAGCAAATAGAATCCACTACACATAACACACACACACCAGTGTCTCAGCAAATAAGCCCATAAGTCAAAACACCTCAAAACCAAACGTCCAGGTCATAGGCGATTCCATAGTGAGACACAAAGATGCCCCTCTCACCGGGCTGGACAAGGAGAAGGTCAGAGTCAGCTGCCTGTCATGTGCCAGGATCCATCAAATCATGCATGCATTCATGTCACTCAGCAACAATTACCATTATAACTCTGTCATAGTCCATGTTGGGGTGAATGACTTCAGACATACCTCTCTGGACTATGTAGAGAGAGACATGATTGAACTCTCAGATTATGTGTCCCAGGCAGATATGTCCCTAGCCCTAAGCAGCATTCCACCTTCATCCAGGATGATGCCACAGTACAGACAAAAAAAATGATTGACTTTAACAATTGGATTTGTTTCTGGTGTCAGTCCAGGGGGATCCAGTATCTGTCAGCCTGGGAAGACATGGTTGACAGACCATGCTGCTTTGCCAGAGATGGTCTTCACCTGACTCCTCTAGGCTTTCAGATACTGGCAAAGGCACTTGCCACACCCATAGTGTATTTTTTAGGCAATGTCAAAATAACAAAATTTCTGATGTAAAAAAATCCACTTGAGATAAACTCAAGGTTATGCTGCTTAATGCTAGGAGCCTAAACAGGAAACTGCACTCCCTCGAAGTACTCCTCACTTTGGAAGATGCTGATCTCTGTGCAGTTACTGAGACATGGTTCAAGGCTGCAGTGAGCATCCTGGCTGTGCAAGGCTACAATGTCTTCCACACATTCAGACCCCAAACCAAGTGTGAAAGAACCAAATGTGGAGGTTTATTCATTTTCATTAAAGCCAAATATATCTTAAGACTGGTTAAACAGAATGACTCTCTTGAGCTACTCCAGGTCCAACTAACTATAGGTAAAGCACCCTACCTCATCATTGCTAGCTACATTTCCCCCACCATGAACCAAGCAAAGCACACCACCTACCTGGACTTACTAGAGTCACTCACTATGCAGCCAAAAACGTTCATCGTGGGAGATTTCAACTATCCTTCCATTGACCCGGCGACATACACGAGCATAAACATGCTCGCCCTGAGGTTCTTGGACTTTGTAAATACAAATGCCCTGGAACAGCTAGACTGAACCCCCACACAGAGCTGAAATGTCCTAGACTTAGTACTCAGCAACATGGGGGCGGGGTCAGTGCACTACTCACTATGTGTTGCCCTCCCTGGTATGGTCAGACTATAAATATGTCTCGTTTGAAATATTGATTAGACCTGACCCCACGGGAGTAAAAAATGAAAGATTTCACCAAAGCAAGCTAGAGCCTACTAGGCAATGGTATTAAAAGTTTCAAAACTCCTGCTAACACAGCCAACAATGACTCCCATGCAGAAGAGTACACAGATGCCCTGTATAACCACCTGGACAACTGTATAGATGTGGCTATACCTGACCAGATCAAAACCATGACCTCCCAAAAAAACAGGCCAACCTGGTGGACCTCAAGTATAAATAGGTTATATAACAAAAGGAAGAAACTGATATATATGACCAACAGGGAGCTTACTCAGCAGAAGACGAATACCCTCCACAGCTTGAACAAGTAAATCAGATATCTTGTAAAGTCCTCTAGTTATGAAGCTAAATTACCATCCCTAGCTAAGGATAATCATATGGCATTCTTTAGTTACATCCAAAATCTAAAAGGGAATGCCTAGCTATGTGCCAAACTTATAGTGGATGGTACCTCTCATACTGAAACTGAGGAAATTGCCAACCTGTTAGCTGACAGATTTGGAGCAAACTTCACCCTCTGTCCCCACCAACCATACCCCAAAGCATGCCTGACACCAGTCCTCTACTTAATATCTCCAAAGAGCAGTCATATCCACACTCTTCAAGGTCAAAAACTAGTCCCTATGACACCAGATAACATCCCAAGCTGCTTACTAAACAATCTAAAACAAGACCTAATAAAACCACTTGGCACTCTGAAAAACAACCAGGTGCCAGGAACAAAAACAAAACCACAGAAGTACCACTGTTGAGGCAGCAAAGAAAGAACTGAATGCCAAAAAATAGCGTACTAAAATTTATTGTCCGCTTTCGTCAGAAGACTTCCTCAGGACTAAAATTTATTGTCCGCTTTCATCAGAAGACTTCCTCCCTAAGGAAGTCTTCTGACGAAAGCGGACAATAAATTTTAGTACGCTATTTTTTGGCATTCGTTTCTTTCTTTGCTGCCTCAACAGTGGCACTTGGCACTCTCTTTAACCTCAGCCTGAGCACTGGCTGTGTTCCAGCAGAGTATAGAGCAGCAACAGTAATCCCCTTGCACAAAGGAGGTCCATCAACCAACCCTGGGAACTATAGACCCATAAGTCTAACCAGCCTCTTCTGCAAGGATCATCATGGACCTTATCAACAAAGACATAGGCGACCTTCAAACTCTTGATCCGACCCAGTCTGGCTTCGTTAAGGGTAGATCATGCTTGATGAACCTTGTGGACTTCTGTGAGAATGTCACCAAAGCCCTGGATGAAAGCAAAACAGTACATACTGTCTATCCTATCTTGACTTAGTCAAGGCTTTTGACACAATCCCTAGCTAGGGATTAAACCATAAATCATGAGATGGGTAGCCAGCCAGCTCAGTGACAGAATGTAACTATCAAAGTTAGAGATTCCACCTCTACCAGTAGACCAATTACCAGTGATGTACCACAAGGATCTGTCCTGGGCCTTCTGCTGTTTGGAATCTATTTCTCGGAAGTCAAGGCAAAAGTAGATGGCCTGTGGCTTACCAAGTTTGCTGATGATTGCAAACTATTGAGTCTCCAAATAATGTTAACATATTACAAAAGGGGCTAACACAGACAAATGATTGGTGCCGAAGCCACAGACTAAAACTAAATGCAAAAAAGTGTATTATTATCCCCTTTGGCAAAGAAGAAATCCCTGCAAGTTACAATATTGACAGCACTCCTCTAAGCTCAAATCCAGTGGTGTGAGATTTGGGAATACAGGTTGACAGCAATCTAATCTTCAATCACCATGTGTCTAGAGTGGTAAGGAAAGCTTTCTACACTGTGCATCTCATAAGTAAGGGCATTGCATCCAAGACTAAGGATGTTATAACTCCTGACTCCTCTGTACTCAGTTCTCATCAGACCACTAATAGAGTACAATGTTCCATTTTGCATGTACCTCATCAGACACCTGCAGCAACTTGAGAGACTATAGAGGTTTCTCACCATGAAAATTCAGGGTCTCCAAAACATGACTTACATGGAAAGACTGAAAGCCCTGTCACTGTACTTTGTATCCTACAGACTACTGAGTGGTGACTTGTGCCTGGCCTACAGAGTAGTTTCTGACCTTGCCCTAATGGAAATGCTGCACATCTGCAAATCAAATGGGACAGGAATGACTTGCTCCAGGGATCTCAACCTAGCCTGTGACATTAAAGGAACATGCTGGAGAGTCAGATATATCTCCCAGCGATTGCTACTCCTCTGGAATAAACTCCCAATTCATGTAAAGCAGAGCTCTTCAATGACCCCTTTCACGCACAACCTAGACAGATGGGAGACTGTAAATTCACCCTGCAATGGCACCTATGTCCCTCATGGACAGGGGCAGTCGGTGCTGATCATAGACCCACTCTGCAAATAACAACCATCTAACCAAGGTCAATTAGGGAACATAGGTATAACATGGATAGGCTTGTAAAGGCCCTAGGGTCATTAGCCTAGAAGCCGCCTATGAACCTATGAACTAGAATTTGTTTTCTCATCTAATTGTGAACTATTTCATCAGCTTTGTACATCAATCCTTGGGCACAACCCATTTCTTCTCTGAATGAAAGATAAGACTAAAATTCTATTCTTACTGATGAATTGTGTTCAGGCCACCCTTTCATTGGAAAGCCTTTCAATTGCTGTATTTCTAACTCTGTCATTAGTAACTCCTGTAATATCCAACACATTTTCAGTTATTCTTCCAAAAGATCCTCATGCTTCTGTAGTAAATTTATTTTGCTTAACATGTCTGTTTCCTGGCCTAGTCTGTGAATCACTTTCAGATCATACTTCTGTTGATAAGGTAACATCCTGTGCAGGCTCAGAGATGACACGCAAAAAGACTTTCTGAATATGATTTACATAGCTTTGTGTTCTGTTTTCACCTGCACTTCTTTAACATGTACATATTCATATAATTTCTCATCTAACGTTCATATATTATTGCTAGTACTTGCTTTTCTATCTCAGAATATTTCTTTTCTGCATTTCTAAATGCTCCTGACCCATAGGAAACTGGTTAATTCCCCTTGCAGGATCACAGTTATTGTACCAGTCTGCCTTGCATCTACTTGCAACAGAATTGACTTATTCACATCATAGAGTTTTAATGCTGTAGCATCAGTGACTAGTTTTTGAGCATTTTAAATCTCTGTTTCACTCTAAGAGCTTTCTTTGAGGCCCAGTTGTCTCAGGCATGGCTCCCCTATTGAAATGTCAGCACTCAAAATGCCAAGTGCTGACAAGCTGGGGAAAAAAGGCCAAAAACATAGGAGAAGAGAGAATCTCAAAAATCCCTCTTCTCCTTTAAACTTCTTACTGCAGAGGGCAACCCCCCCCCCCCCGCACCCTCCACACCTGCCAGACTTATATATATCAACTCCAAGATTGCCATACTTCAGAGGAAAGGGAATATTCTGAGAAATGCCATCTTGGACTTAGTATATGTAAGTCAGTTTTTTCAGCCATTCAGTCTCCGTATTTCAGGACTTGGTCTCTAGTGGATCCTGGCATTTCAGATAGCTACCCCTTAGACATGTTTGGTGTAAACTTTGCAAGATACTGCATCATTTCTATTAATATCTATTATACTTTAATGCCTACTTGTCTTCTGACCATGTAATTTGCATAATAAGTCAGATTTTTGGGGGGTAAGATTTCAGACCCTCTTTCATTAGAATAGGGCCAATACATTTCAAAGTTATCCATCTGAATTTACAGTTTTTCTTGTTTAGCCCAAAAAATGATGCTGCTTTAATCTATTTAACATCTGTATCAGTCTGTTCTCATACTCTCTCCTTTTGTCTGGCCCAGTAACAATACATCATCAGTTATGTTTTTAGCACCTTCTTAGACTTTAATTATGTAATAAATAGCTCTCTGCAGTATCTCTGGTAGTGATGGAATCTCAAATGGGAGTCCAAGGAAGCTGTATTTTCCTGTTGAAGTATTAAATATAAACCATGAGCTCACTGGATCTAGCATTAACTTAACTGCCTGAAACACTGTGTTGTGTCTAGTGTAGAGAAAAAAAATAGTGTCCGGCATTCTTTAAATCAATTTTTCCTCTGTAACCAGTGGGTAATGTTTTGTCTCAATCATTGTGTTAAGATCATGCTGATCAAGGCAAAGGGAAATCCTATCCTTCATTGCAAGCTTGGATATACTATTCCCCCATTCTGTTGGCCTGAAATGCTTATATATAGCTTCCAAGCATTTCATTCTCTTTAGTGTTCTACACTGAGTACTTATTTAGGCACCTTCCTAGGAGTACAAATCACTGGTGCAGCATCAGGTCTCCTGACAAACTCCCCATCCTGTAATAAATCAATGCAGGATATAGAGGTTTATGATCAGGTCATCAATTGTAACTGTATACGTAAGTATTTGAGAAATGGATGCCAAAAACATCACTTTGAGAGCTTTGTTCTTGAGGAGAATCTTGCCATCCACATCATGAACACATAATTTATTTATTTATTTATTTATTTATTTTACATTTGTTAACCGGGAAATTCCGACTGGACCAGGTCCATTTTCAGCGGAGGCCCGGGGAGAAAAGCTCCAACATCAAATTATACAAATACAGTACATCCAGCATAATACACAAAACAGGTTACATCATGTATGCTGAGCATAGTAATATAACAAGAATTAATAAAAACACTCCAGGTAAAAGATATAGAACATGGGTAAAAAGACAATGTCAGTCATACTTTGGTAAGAAAAGAAAATATATCAAGTAAGATTCTACAGTTAAAAGTACCCTTTCAGATGACCAAGCCTACAGGGGATCAGAGCTCCAGCATGTGATCAGAGAAGAATTTGGAGAGTTAATAGTAGTATGGGTAGGGTTATGTGATACAAGGGCATAACCATGTACTAAGAAGGTGCGATTTGAGGGAGTTTTTGAATATGGATGTGGAGGGGGCAGTGGACACAGATAGGGGAAGAGAGTTCCAATTTCTGGCAACGGTGTGGGAGTAGAGTGCTTTCCCTGCATTATTGTTAGCCTTAGTGATGGAGAGGAGAGACTTTTCACTGGATCTTAGGTATCGGTTTGTAGTATAGATAGTAAGTAGGTTGGATAATGAGGGTTTTTTTTCAGGATATTTGAGAATATTGTAGGTTGTGCCCAGCTGGTGATAGTTAAGTAGCTGAGGTAGCTCAAGCCATTTTAGTTCTTTTAGTGCAGCACAGTATGTTTGGATCAAAGACCTAATCACAATTCTTTTTAGTGCATGGAACTTTATCTGCTCTATGGACTACTACCATTTTGCTGACTTTCAAAGCCATAAAGCACTTAATAGGGAAAGGAGGACAGGGCCAAATTAAACATAAACATCAGACAGAAACAAAGCTTTTAAAAATTATGCCACCGTCATTTCTGTCAGTTTCTGGCAGGTCTTAGTGCCTTGCATGAGACTCAGTCTTAGCTATGAGGATGTGCTTAACAATTTTTAAGTTTGGATCTCACACTACAGAACTGCTTAATGAGTTTGCCTTTTTCCCCTGATATTGGAGTGTAATGACAGCTCTTCATGCACTACATCATTATGATTTTGTAGTACTCAAGATGCCTCTATAACAAAGTAACCAGCTTTCTACACATAGGTTTATGTGATCAATTGAGAATGCATGCAGTCTTTGTTTTTGTACTTTTTTTATTTTGCCTACCCCATATTCTCAAAAGCCAGGCAACCAAATATTATGAGACAATGAAAAAATAATAAAAAACAAGCCAAAACATGGCCAGGGTATAAACATTAATTTAACGCACTGCAATATAGAATACAAGGTAAGCGCTTTCACAACATGCTGTTGCTTCATCAGACCACAAAATAAATCTTCAATGTCACATTCTTAAATAGTTAAAATCATTAAAACATATCCAATCATTTTTAAAAAACAGTTAAAACACAATTTTGCATAATTATTATTCATTCTAGTTATGTTCAACCAATCATTTACAAATCCTATGAAATCTAACCTATCATATTCTTAGAATAAACATCCTAACCTATCAGTAATGAATATGACCTGTATAGTAATTAGATAATCCATGCTATTGACATCACTACATTGGTCAAAACCTAGCCAATGTGATATAGCACAATATTCCATTGTCACGGTCATACATTGAAGATGTACAAAAAACGTCATACCATATATCATGGTATTTCCCATGTTATAAAACCTCTTATATAAACAGACTTTCCTAAAATGTATTTAAAGATGACAAAAAATAAATTAGCTAAAACGTAAAACAATCTTACTCGTTAGTATGAAAGTTATATCACGAAACATTGTAGCTGCTCTGTCTAAATCATTCAACTACGTGTTTTATGTTGAAATACATGACTTCATAGTTCAATCTATACCAAAATAAAAACTAATCTAAGAACTAGTAAATCTAAATGCAAAAATAACTTCATTCTCTATTGTAAGGCATAAGGACGAATCAAAATCATATAACATGAGTTTAGACCAATCCAACAATACATCTAGGACTGGTCAAAAAAGAAATCACTGGATGTTCATTGGTTATATCTGTTAGTTCAACTACCAATAAGAGAGTGTTCCATTAGACCAATGGTTGCTTCATCTTCTTGATATTATCCAATCAAGTAAAAAATCACATACTACGATGTAAATGAACTTCTTGTCGTTCTAGTAACTCTATATAAAACAATCTATAGTTACGGTGAATAACTCAACAACAAAAATACTCATTTTGTGTTCAGAAAAGCATTACATAAGCATTACATAACATATAAAACTTACTACCATAACATTACTTTACATGTGCTATCTAATGCTGATTATAGCACACGAATAGGACTGGTCGTACATGTGCAAATACAAATATTGCTTCATTGACTCTGCTATCCTACCCTCCAATCAGGGTTATAATTCCCTGAACCAGTAGCTGTTATACTAATCCTTTAATAACCAACCTGAGCATTCTACATAGATAGATATATGACAAGCAAGAATTCATTGGAATGTCACCCTCCTCTAAAATCAATTTGTTATTATTGGCACTATCAATATGATGTTGGACATGAATTACATGATAATAAATTAAATAAATTCTATATCAGATAAAATATTAGCCATTTTACATCAATCTGGCTCCATCAGCTGCTACAATAACTTCAGCTCTAAAAATGTTTATCCTACATGTATGGGGAACTGTACATTACTTATGGTGACAGCTCAAATCACCAATGACAGTGGCTTTACTGGACAGTGGAATTCCTGCAGGAAATGGAGAACAAATAATGCACCCTCAGTTTAGAAGAAAATTGTGAAAAGTAAGAATTGCTTGATTTGATAAAGATGGATAGACATATTAAGATCGATGAAAGAAATAGATTACAGAAAGTCAATGACCCAAAATGTTAGAAGTTTGATAAAACAAATGAACACAGTAATTAAGACTATTAACAGAAATGTGTATGATATAACAGAAGTAAAGAGGATATATATTATCTTGCACTGGTTCTCAAGCTACCTAGCAAATAGGGTATTCTGCCATTTAACACCCTGTTGCCTATCTCCATATCTTAACACCTTCACTGGAGTTCCCCAAGGCTAAATACTAGGACACCTCCTATTCAGCATTTTCATCAATAGTTTTCATTATTCAATACTCAGATGACTCTACTATTATATGCTCCGCCGACTCTGTTTCTGATCTACAACAAATCACTCAATTGCCCTTTACCTCTACTGAGACCTGGATGCATAATACTCATCTTTCACTCAATCCAAACAAAACCAAGCTCATGCTTTTCACCCCAAAGAGGTCACCCCCCCCCAAACAAAGCCCAATTCACTATACTTTCTCAGAGTAACACAGTGATTGAGGTTGTTAACCCACACAAAATTAATAGGTGGAATTATAGATAAACACCTGAAATCTGACTTGCACATACATCATAGTATTACCAAAACTCACCATAAGCTAGGTATCCTCTATAGGCATAAATACTTCCTTAGCACCTCCACAAAACAAGCTCTAGCTTCCACTTACCTATTACCAACTCTTGTATATGTTGCGACTCTACTTATTAATCTCCAGTCCTTCCTAAAAGTTAAACTTGACAGTTGCTATAAAAAAGATTGCCAAATTTGCAACTATCACCAAACACTATACTTATCACTATAGTGCTCTTCACTCACTCTCATCTGGCTTGAAATACCACATGACCTCTCCTACCTGTAACTAATGACTGCACACAAATTAATCTTTAAACCATAAGACTGTCCTGCTCTTAGCACAATATTCAGTTTCTACCATCCTAGAAAGCTCCTCAGATCCGAGAATCAGCACCTTTTACTGGTATAAAAAACAAACCTGCCAGATAGCCAGCCTCTATATTCTTGTTTGGTTAATATCTATGTAAAGTCTATCTCTTTACCTTTGTTGACTCCTTACATTTGTCAAGTTTGCTAGTATACCAGTAATACAACCAACTGTTTAAATTCTTACCTTTACTGTACATACTCTTGTAATGAACTCTTTTCATATGTTACCTTTACTGTATATACTCTTGTAATTGTACTTATTTCATATGTATTCACTCTATATATATATGTATATGTTTCTTGTTATTTGTGAAGCTTTTCTCCCCGGGCCTCCACTGAAAATTGGGCTCATAATGACCCAGTGGACTACCCTGGAAAACAAATGCAAATAAATAAATCTAAATCAATAACAATTAAAATCTTACTGCAAAAACACAGAGCAATAAGGGAAAGGAATGGAAGAAATCAAATGCCATCATGGAAGGATGAAATAGAGAAAATTATAAAGCAATTAAGACAAGAAGTGTCACTGTTAGAAGAGTACAGAAGAGGAAACAGATCAACAAAACTACTTAGAAAGACAGACATGATAAAAGTAACATGCAGTATCAGAAGAGACCTGGATCTATTGTGCACTATTGTAAATAATAAACTGAAGATATCATGCAGATAAATATAAAGGAAAAGTAAAAATAAGTAATTCATTGATGACCCAAAAAACTTTTATAGAAAATTAGGAAACCAAGCAAAAGAAATAGAAACACCACCAAAAAAGATAAAATAGGCACAATTTGGAGAAATATCTATAAGATTCTCTGAAATTTAACAAAGATGCTGAATGGATAAAAGAAGTAAAAGAAAAAGTAAGAAGTTCAAATGTACAGCATAGGAAATGGGGTGAAGTAATAGAGAAATTGAAACAAAATTAAGAAAAGCTCCTAAATGGAAAAATTCAGGCCCAGATGCAGTACCTAAATTCTGGCTAAAACTGCTAACATTAAAACCAATAATCCCAACAACCAGCTGAAAACACTCCGGCTTTAGTCTTCCCACAATGTTCCAACAACTAAGTGCTTTCGCCAATAGTTAGGTTGATGAACATTGGTTGGAACATTGTGGGAAGAATAAAGCCAGAGTGTTTTCAGCTGGTTGCTGGGATTATTTGTTGTTATTCTTAGTTTTACCCTTGTTGGGTTGTTGATTGTTTTTAAAACTAATAACATCTTTACAAGAAGTTTAAGCCCTGAGAAAGAAGTATTTGTATTCACATCCCAAACAGGCACCAACCCCGGTTAACAGCAGGAAAAAAATATACTCTTCCTTAAGAGTGAACCTGCAAGCTATCCAGAAACTATAGACCAATAACTTTCTATGATGTGTAAACTACATACTGGAATTGATGCTGACAGAATTTATACCCAGTTAGAAGAAAAACTCAGTCATGGCAATTGAACAAAAGGGTAATGAAAGAAAATCATATAGAACAAAGGATCTTTGTTAAATAAAGTCAAAATAGAGAATTGTAAAATGGGGAAGAATTTAACTATGACATGGATAGATTACAAAAAAACATTTGACAGCACCCCACATTAATGGAAAAAGGAGTGCTTACAGATTTATAAGATACACCCTACACTGATCAATTACATTATAGTGACCATGAAACAGTGGCAAACCACTTTGCAGCTAAGCCACTATAAAGGACAATTATTAGTCCCAGGAATAAAAATTCAAAGGGGGATATTCCAGGGTGACTCTGTTGCTACTGCTCTTTTGTCTTGCCCTTAACCCATTAAGCTGTCTACTTAACAGATTACATCATGGTTACAAGTTCGCTCCCAGAAAACAACAAAGATTTCTCATCTTCTTTTTTTTTGGAGGATTTAAAGATATATAGTTCATCAGATGAGGAAAGCACAACTAACTGCAAGTGGTCAAAACTTTCTCAGATGATATAAGAATGTCATTTGGTCTTCATAAATGAGCAAAAGCAACGTTTAACGCAGGAAAACTGCAGCACCAAGAAAACAGTTTGAGGCAAGAATGTGATATAAAAGAACTTGAGCAAGAGGGAGTGTATAAATATTTGGAAATTGATAAAGGATCAATGATAAAACATGAACAAATGCAAACAAAACTCGGTAAGGACTATTTTAGAAGATTAAAATTAATACTGAAAACAGTCATGATATCTACAAACAAAGTCATGCTATAAACAAATTTGCTCTTCCTGTTCTAACTTACAGTTTTAGAGTACCTGACTGGCCCCAAAAGGTACTAGATCACTTTGACAGGATAACAAGAAAAATGCTTCAAGCTTATCAAATGTTATATAAAATGAATGTATATCAAGATTATACTGTATATTCCTTGTTCTGAAGAAGATATGACCAGCCTCAGAATTGATTAAATGTATAGATCTGCAGTCGTAGGACTGCATACATATCTGCTGACTTCACTAGATCCAAACATAATGAAAGTTTTAAAATATGAGAAAACAAGTCTAAGAAGACTTTCCTGCTTAGTTTAGCAGCAGTATATCTGTGTCAAGCAGGAATGGAAATAAAACCAGAAACAGACAAAAATCAGGCAGCAAGTGAATGTGCCAACAAATAGAAGAAAGAATTTAAGAAGAAGTATCAGATGAGAAGGAAAAAACTGTGGGAAAGGCACAAATACAGTTGCAAGTTCAGAAAATGCCCGGAATAACCTCATGTCGATCAAGATCTAATACAGAAATGGTTAAGGAGAGGTGAATTTAAACTGAAAGATAAAAGGTTAATATTGGTGACCCACGATACTGCATACACATTGGTTTCTAGAGTCCATTGAACATGGGAGAGAAACAGACAAATGCAGATTCTGTAAAACAGAACTTGAAACAGTCAGACATCTTGTTTCTGGGTGTGATACACCAATGGCAGAGGGCCTGTATACTGAAAAGCATATTAATATGGCAAGATGGTTGCATTCTGCAAACATTACAGTATTGAAGTAACAAAGAAGCATTGGAAACATGAGTCACAATGTATTATAGAGCATGATGACATTTATATCATTTGGGATTACCTTTGCCACAGTTCAAAAAATAGATGCAAGAAACCCAGATATGGCTGTCCATGAAAAGAAGACAAAGGTAGCATTGATCATTGAAATTGCTACACCCAGTGCAAATCCTGTGATTTGCAGGCAGAAATGAGGGCAATGTGGAACAAGGAAGACAGTTCCCATAGTAGTAGGAGCAACGGGTCTCATAAAAAAGAATTTACAGTCATATTTAGATATGTTACAGATACAGGTAACTCCATATGCATTGCAAGAGGAGTCAGTTCTAGGCACATTGTGAGTGCTAAGAACACTTTTGGTTAACATTATAGATTGAAACAATACTAATTTCACAAACTTTAATCATACTTTCACTTAGGAATGAAGTCCATTCCTGTCATGGTATTAGAAACCTAAAAGACCTGGAGAAATTAAACAGAGTGAAAAATAAGCAGCAATACAATAGACTACAAAATCACACACCAACAATATCTCAAAGCTATTAGCATGAAATTCAAAATCCTGAACATTATAAATACTTTGGAATGTTACCTTTCCTTTCCCCTACTGCTTTTACCAATAGAAAGTGTGCTTAGCAGTAAAATGGCAGAAATCACACCTGTTGCACCAGGAACTATCAGGGCTGTTTATAGAATGAGCACTTCCCAGAAAGGAAATCCTGTTTTGTTAGAAGGCTACGTACTCAACCATGAGAAAATTCTAAAGGAAAAACATATTGGTGTTGTAAATGGAAATGTGCACAGAACTGCAAAGGTAGGGCTATAACACAAAGTCTGCCCAAAGTAGAAAAGTTGATTAAATCTGTGAACCACAATCATAGTGGAGATTCGTGTGAGTTAGAGCACTATAAAATGTGTGCTGAATAGGTCAAAAATGTCCCGTGATACCCCCTGTTTAATAGTGGATGATGTACTTGCATTTACTTCTGTAAACATTACTCCTAACTTACCAACACGTAAAGCTTTATTGCAACAGGTAGGGAGAGTCCGTAGAAAGGAGATGAGAAGTGTGTTTAGTGACGTGGTAAACTTGCAAGACTTAAATATATCTGATTTTCCAACTAAGTCGGGTGCATTTGTAAGTAAAACGTTAGTTGACACTACTATTGACATCACTGTAGTGGCGTTTACTACAGTTCAAAATCTAGTTGATTTAAGTACAGCTACGATTTGGTTAATGGACAGGACTTTCTTCTATAAAGGTATTATATGCTGGCAGTTATACAGTATCCATGGGTTTGTGAAATATGGAGGATTTAATAAATGTGTCACATTATCATTTTGTCTCATGAGCAGGAAGTCCCTTAAGTCTAACAGTTTTATGTGGCATTTCATACTGCAACTGTTAGCTGAGCATGATTACGAGAAACATCTGAAGTATGTATTAAGTGATTTTGAAAAAGCTGCAAAGAAATGTATTGCTTTGAATTTACACAGTGTGACATCAAAGGGTTGCCTTTTCCATTTTTTACAAAACGTTTGGCGTAAGAAGCAACAGCTAGGATTAGCTCCGCTCTATAACAGTAATATGTCTTTCCAAATGGCTTTAAAGTCTCTTGTTGCCTTAGCTTTTCTGCCAGAACAGGATGGACCATCAGCGTTTAATTTACTTAAGGAATCCTTTCCTTCTAAGGGAAAATAATTACTTAAATATTTTTCTGATTGGTACCTACTTGGAAAGGTACGTAAATTCTCTACAAGGACTACTGGTTTCTGCATTTTTCCCCCTCTTTTCTCTGTGTCATTTTGGAATGTCTATGAGTTAGACACATTTTCCTTCCATGGACTCAAAACAGTGTAGAAGCATGGCATCATAGATTGAAATCACTGTTAGGAAACAGAGCAATGGATTTAAATGTGTTAATGAGTATGTTGGCAAGGGAGCAGGATAGAGAAGAGGAATTATGTGTCCATATGAGTTGTGGTTGTCCATCGTCTCCTAAACATTAGCATGTTATTAAACATCATGGCCAGTTTGAGAATGTATTGCAGAACACAGAAATGTACAGCATCCTTGACTTTTTGATGGCTATTGAAGATGTAAAGTATGACTATTTCCTATATTGCTGTTATATACAATATCGGAGAGATTTGGAATTGTCATTGTATGTGGACTGCAGTGGAGGTAGCTCGAGAGAAGACTTCAAGTGGATTCATAGTGACATATGTATATATTTCAATAAAGTCTATTTCACTATTTTCGATATTTTGAATATTCAGTAATGTGGAATTCGGTAGAGGGAAGACTCAGGCTTTTGGTTTTGCAATCTTTTCGTCTCGAGATACTGAAATTTGCAATTTCAGTATTTCGAGATTGAAATTGAATCCATATATATATATGTGTGTGTATATGTATATATATATATATATATATATATATATATATATCTGTGTTGTATGGGTCTACTTCAAAACATTGAAATACTGTAACGCTGAATCACAAAGCATTGCGACCATAACATCAAAAACACATAACACTGAAGACTAGAAAAAAAACCCACATAACACTGCAAATTTAAATTATCACATCCCATAACATTGAATGTTACAATTCACACATTAGTAATACCCTCTCCACCTCAAACATAACTAAACCGACAAATACACTTATTTCAACATTTCTGCAGGGGGCCAAGCCCCCCTGCACCCCCCACACCCCCTGAAAATTAAATATACCAATTCCAACATCACACTACAGTGAAGAGAAAGTAAATTTTCCATTTCCCACTGTACTGCAATCTGCATGCAGAATATACAAATAATATCTCAAACATGCACCTCTATTTTCCAGACAATATGTACATACTGCCAAAATAAAAACTTACTTCCCTACTCACTTATCCCATTACTTTCTACAACATTAACATGACTTATTTCAAACTAATAAATCTAACAGTTAAAGGTAAGTGTTTGTTGTGTTTGTATGTTTACTTTACATGGTCAGCATTTTGAAAGTCAATCATATAGTCTCGGCCATATGAAAGTTGACTTTCTGGAATGTCGACCATGTAAAGTAGACCCATATATATATATATATATATATATATATATATATATATATATATATATATATATATATACACACACACACACACACACACACACACACACACACACACACACACACATATATATATATATATATATACACACACACACACACACACACACACACACACACACACACACACACACACACACACACACACAGTGTGTTCGGCTGAGGAAATATCTTGATTACAATAATTGTTGAGTGCAGTACTCTCAAAAGCTAGGAAGGAAATTGAAATAATTTTGCTTACAGTAACTGGGATTGGAGTGTGTACAAGTGTTTGTGGGTTAGAGTTAAAATAAGGTCTGGATAAGGGGACAGTTATGTGTAGAGGGGGTGGGAGTGTGTGTCTCTGCCTTTGTCCAAGTGTCTTACATAGTGATACTGTTAGAGAAAGGTATGTTCTTAAATTAATGTGCAGGGTTTAGGATACACACTGAGTTATGAATTGTAGAAGTTATATGACAATTGCGTTTTCACAGGAACAATATGAATTTTTTTTACTTAGATCCAGTTCTGTGGTATGGAGGGATGGAATCCTGACTGAAGTCCAGATATCCTTAGTTCGGTTAGTGTTTCAGATGCTATAACAGCCAGGTGAGGAGTGAAAAGAGCAAGTTTTTATTTGTTGGGGATTCTAATTGTGATTTGACATGCCAATGGTAATGGGAGCCAGTGTTGTAATCATGTGACAGACTGCCATTAAAAAGTCAGCATAAACAGAGGAGGAGGACTGGAGGAGTAAAATGACACTGCATGTGGAAATGTACGTGACGACAATAGCCAGCTGGTATGCAGGGCAGCTGTAATGCTACCAGTTGCTCAGATTTTAACTCCCACATAACTTTTTAATTTAACAAGTGCAACCAGAGGAGATAGTATTGGGGACGAAGTAAAAATGAGAAGGAAAAGTTACTTTGAGGAACATCTTTTTAGCAGATAATTACCATGACTCTAAATTGAACACAACCCCTCAAAACAAACTCTGCTAGTTCTCTCCTTAAAGGCTCATGCAAGATGGTTCCACAGACATTTTTGCACATTCACAGACATACAAGCACTCATAAACATACACACAGACATCCATGCAGCTACAAACAAGCTCCTACAGACCTGCTCATGCTCATGGAACCACTCATTTATAAACTTGCATGCAAAAGACAGTGTGCAATTTTTCATATTTGTGAAAAAAATAACAACTTGGCAGATATATTCTATGAATGGCTCTGCTGAATTATTCTGGGGCCAGTGCCATTTCTCGTGGAGAGATCACGTGGTTAATTTGAATTAGCTGCTACAGACACTGAACACTGTCTTTACAAACAGCTTGCAAAGAGAGTCCACTGTTCATGTTATTAATCATGTGCAAGTACTGAGCCAGCAGGAGACCAGTCTGTGAATAAGTCAGGCTTACTGCACTGATGAAACCTTCAGAGTTTTTTTTTTTTAATATTGGCAAAGGTCGGCACAGATCCAAATGACATCCTGGGGTGTCTTGGCCATCTGCCATCTACCATAGTAAATCATTTCTGATTATGACCTACCTCATTACTCTCCCATCCCTTCCAGTATCCATCTTTATGTAATATGGGGGTGCTCAGCCATGTCCTGACTCTTTCCCCTATTTGGACCACATCTTTCTAGCCATACAACTTCCCCAGTTTCCATTAGGGATCAATATGGGAAATGTACATGACACCGCCCTCCCCTCCTTCAAGATTCTTTCTCCAGTGTTTTCTGTTTTTTTTTTTTTTGCTGGCTTGTAGGCACTTGGCATTTAGAGTGCCAACATTTCAACTGGGAGCCAAACTGAACTTATTTTATGACTGACTATGTACTAACTTTGATATCTGTAATTGCCCTGTGAAGTTAAATGCTTTAAGTAGGACTAGATACAGTAATGCCATTGCAAGGGAATGTGGCCATGTGTTGGCCAAGCATTACATAAGACAACACAGGCTTGTTAAGCATTTACACATGTATTTCTATTTTGCTGACCAGATAAGTCCCATTAGATCATTGTCCTCTTTTTACAGGAGATCGAGTGTGGACCTTCTACTAACTACGGGAAGCTGGTGAGGGCAATGATGCAATGCATTACCCTACTTTTTTATTAAGTGCAGCAGTATCATTTACAAGACTGGAGCTACCCTCACCTTAGGTAGATGGGGCCTCGGCTGAAAGACTTGCTAAAAGGATGTCATACTCAGGAGTCTAGACTCCATCCTGAACTGCAGTGTCTGTAGTGGAAAAATGAATCAAAGGACCATAGGTGGGAAAAGAGCACATGGCCCTCTAATCTTCAGTCATCAAAGTGGAATGTACTTCCTGTTGTGTCTCCAACTCTATAACTAAAGCTAATCACTCAACAATAAACAAGCACACATACTGAGTACTGCAGAAGCATAAATGACTAACAGCTAACAGGCTATAAAGAGTAACAAAAAGGTAAAAAAAAAAAAAAAAAGCATTTCTTCCACAGATATGCTGCCTAATAAGTCTATGTTGCTGTAAGGGGGATTTATTTAATAGTAATACTGAAGCAGTGATGATTATACTTCTAAGTGTATTATACAGAAACAAGTGTTCTCACCCTTGTGCCTGGAAAGGCAGGACAAACTCCTCCAGTACTGCGGGGCAATCCCTGCCATGGCCTCCAGAACTGTGAAACAAATGGAAATATTTAACTACTGTGCAGTCCAGACTGGTAGGATAGAAAAATATCTGAAGCATACTTACAGGACATGTCAGCTACCCTCATGCTAATCTCTTTTTCCCATCCTAAGAAGGTCTGGATGGCTTTTCTGTAGGTCATTGTTATGGTGTCTGCTTGCCAGTTCTGGTAATGATAGTGGCTTCAGTAACTGCCCTGATGAGACAGTGCCAGACATTCACCTTATACTGTGTTCCCTTTTAAGGGTATCCCAGCAAACTGTCATTGTGGCCTCTATCAAGCAGGTAGAGGACAATCTTGTTGTCCCGAGAACACCACCAGGGTGCCTTTTATGCTTCAGTGCCATTAGAGACCATGGTCATACCCTAGATCTCATAGAATCATGGCTGGCATCTCCCAGTCATGCCCATTTATCATTGTAACTGCAACTGAGATCCCTGTATCAAGTAACACATTGTGCCACAATTTCATTTTCATGAGTAATGAAATGTATGGTCTGCCATCCTTTTTAACCTGGAAAAAAGTCAAATACACCATCTGATTTGATGATGAACTATCATAACCTTTATATATATATATATTCTGAAAATCTGGTATGTCACTGGCAACATTAACCTGAGCTACAGCATACTTTTGATTATCCTTTGGGATCGAACTTTGTACATTACTTACGTCATTTGCCCAGTCATTAACCATAGTGGGCTGCCTTGTATTTGAAAAGCTAACAATATTTAAATTAGTAACCTGTTTAGCTTTATCGGAAACAACTGGAACTAAGTCATTATTACCAGCTTTTACACGCTTGTGTTTTCATTTCCAGTATTTAGGACACTGTTTTTTTTTTACATACAAAAAAAAACATTTAATTGCTGGGATTGTTGGAGCCTGTTTTACTGCTGCAATATCAGTATTTACAAGAACAATTTCATTACTGGCATTTGATGCATGCAAAATCTGTTTCTGTCTTACCACTAAATGGACAGCTTTTGCCAAGGTCTTGGCTGTAGCAATTGCATTTAACTTGATAGTTGTATCATGTTTCTGCAGTTGTTAACTGAAGTATTCTTTGTGGAAATAACAGTTGTAGGAAAGATAGCAGTGAATGTTAAATATTTAAACAAGACGTACTCAGGGAAAACACAGAGCTTGGACAGGACAGAGGGCCAGCATAATGGTTAAGGTCTTCGCCTTACACAAACAAGGAGCAGAGTTTGATTTTATCCCATACCTCTCAACCTCTTAGAGCAAGAAATCTGGACAAAGCCATAAATAGCGGAGGGGGGAACAGGGCAAATAGCTCAAAATAGGGAAAGTTTTTAAATATTGCTCTAACAAATATAGAAAATTGATAGAATAACAAGTTTTTTATTTGCATGAATTTTCTGAAGGGTGTGAAGTTTGAAACTCATGCTTATCATTATTTTTTGATTTCAGTCCTCAATAATTTGATAATGATTTCACAGAAAGACAAAATTTTATGAGAAACAGACCAAAAATATGAGGGACAAATCTGGACATTCTTCAAAAATCTGTACAGTTGATTGGTATGTTCTATCCTCTGGTTATAAGCTAGGCTTGTAATAGTCTGCAGACTAGTAGTCCAGCATTTACCTATAACATAAGTAATGTTAAGGTTAACGGAAGGGGCACCTCAAATGAATTCTGAAATCCAGCATTTAGAGGTGCCAGGTCAACACTACCTCATGATATGCTAGGACACACAGACATGTTTATAGCAGTAACTTGCCAGTGTAACAGGGGTGGGGTTAGCTGTTTTTTTACTGCTGCCCTGTGTACTGACCACTGTTAAACAGTCATGATGAAAAGGCTTATGCATATTATCCCTCATGTGTCAACTCACCTGATGTGTGCTATAGCCTTGCTTGTATACTGCACAGCTCTACTATAGATTAACATTTGTAGCCCAGGCAAGGGAAGTCAGATGTGCTTACAAAGTTTCATATGCCCTTGTTTGTCAGGTCAAACTGCCCACTGACAGACCATATACAACTATAGCTTCAGCTTATATTCTCATTGTGCCTGTTGAGTGGCTATGACTGTGGATTGGGATCATACCACTGTAGTGTACCTATGGAAAAGTGCATCTTACAGACTGTATACTTACTCTAATTGTAAAGGGGGTAGTAATGCAAAAACTGACTTCAGGAATGTGAGTAACTCTATGGATTAGGATGTGTGTATATTAAGGGGGGGGGGGTTGGTGGTCTTGTGCCAGGTAGGTGAGTAACACTGTGCAGGTTACTGTTATGCCTACATATTAGAATTCCAAATAGAGTATACAGGAAGAGAGATACACTATAGATAGTCAGTTTTGACTAGCAGTAATTACTGTAATACTCATACAGTGTATTCTTTCTCTGCACAGCAACCTTCCTGTCAAAGGAAGAGCAAGTTCTGCCACTCTACAAATGAAGTCTTGGTGCAGGCCCTCTATCTGCATGGCCAACAGCTTCTCAAGCAGGAGACTGCTGACTAGCTCTATCATGACCATGCTTGGCAGGATATTGTGGCAGATATTAATGCTGTCAGTAGCCAAGACAGCAATTATGAGCAGGTCAGATATAGGGCCACTTATATTATATGTGACACTGAAGACCATGCTTTCTACCTTGCACAGAAAAGTAGGATAATGGCAGGTGGCTGTTGGTCAACCCTCCATTGATGGAATTCAGAAGCTTCTGGCATCTCGGCATGGGGGATTGAAGTCCTCATGTTCCCATGGTGGGGTTTAGGTCTTGGGGCTGAGCTGCAGCATTGCCCCTAGAGTATCAATTAGAGATGCCCCAGGTGTGTAGTGCCCTTCCTGTATTAAAGCATGAATGATTTGGCTGATACCTTTAGCAACGAAAGTGGCACTAACATTGTGTTCCTCCTGTCAGAGGTGGGAAATGGCCAAATGGGACTCTAATGGTCCAGACCCTCCCCCACACTGTCATTCTGGTGTCCCATTGCTTGTCTGTCTCTCCCCCTAATTTCTATAAACATTATTTACAACTGCCAACGTACAAACTCTTTTTCTCTTTACTTTTGAAATAAAGGCAAAGATGTGGATTTGATTTAAAACTTTTAATTTATTTATCCTTTGTTGACCTGATTAGTTCCACTGGGTAGTAGCCTCTTTTTAAAGGACACCCTTGGTGGTATTTATGCTACTAAAGGAAATATGGCCAGGGCATTGTGAAACTTCCCCTATTCACGATCAGCACTTGTGGTGTCATTCATATGTAAGTACATGTGCACGTCCCATTCCTATCATGGAGGCATCTGGGAGGACAATGCATAAGATGGAACAGTAACAGAAGGGAGCATAGATGAATGGTGAATGATGAATTGGAAGCAGTATTTTGCATAGTAGTAGAAAATTCAGGGATAGATTTTCAAAGAAGGTTGTTTGATCGAACCAAGGAGACAGATGGAAAAGAGTATATAGTTACAACCCTCGAATCGGGAAGGTTGTGGCATGATATACTTTAACAGTTGATTAACCAAAGTGATCCAGAGGATAAGGTTTTTGTGGGCAGACATTATGGAAAAAATCGATAAAGGAGATGAAGAAGCAATGCCGGAAGGAAGTAATGGAAAGACAGAGAAGATGGTCAGCAGAGACAGTAGTGGCCACATGAAAAACAGTGAGAGAAAAATAAAAGAAGACAGCGTGAAAATTAAATTCATGTAAGAATGCAAAGCAAAAGAGAAAGGGAACTGAAGAGTTATGAGGTATGGGAAAATACAATTTTACCTTTGGGAGCAAAACTGCATGAGGTAAGAGTATTTATCTTAGTTAACAAAGAGGCGCTTTCTGACATTTTCTTTGAGACTGTGCAAGGTATGGAGAGATTTTTGTGTGTATATGAAAAAAGACAGAATGACAATCCTTGGAAAGAATATATAATAAAAGCATTTTTTTAGAGACCAAAAAGAAAGTGCATATACAGTTTTGAATGGAAGTGGGAAAAGAGACTTTGAAAGAACATTTAAAAAACATATGTATGGAAATAATAGATGTTTCAAAAGTGTCTGAAAATAAAGGCTTATAGACTGGGGCATGGGATTGTAATGTTATTCTGACAATGGAAATGGATAAAATTGTACATATTCCAAGTGTTATGAATTTTGATGGTAACAGGTATTGTAAAATATTGTGGAGAACCAAATACATATTATTTTTGTGGAAAAGAAGGACATTTAGTTAACAGTTGTGTCAAAAAATGTATATGTGGTAAAATAGGACATGAAGCAAACAGATCTGAACTTGAATAATACAAAAAAATGACATTTATTGATGGATTGTAAAGAAAGAGATTTAACTAAATATTAAAACTAGAATAAACAGAAAGAACAAAAAAGGACTGAAGATGAGATGTAAGTAGATGCAACTTTAAAAAAAGAAGGGAGATACTGAAAAATAATGTAAGAGATGAATTAGAGATAGAATCATAAGTTAGGGATGAAGGAGATATAAGTTGGAAGATGGCAAGAGGGAAAAAAATTCCATTGGTAGAAGAGTTCAAGATAGAAAGCCATTAATATAAAGGAAAAGAAGAAAGGAAATGGATAAAGCTTTCCTTTTAAGAAATTAGCAGTATCTCCTAAACTAAAACTGGGAAAGGAATCATTTAAGAATTATTCCTGTGAATGTTAATAGTATGAAAATATTACTAGAAGGATAATAATTTTGGAATGGTGTAACAAATGTGACATTGATATAATTAATCTAGAGGCCATAAGAATTTCAATACATGAAGAAAGACTACAGACACAAAAAAATATATGAGGAAAAAATATGGAACACTGGGAAAGAACAACACTTATACATGGAAGATGGCAAGAAAAAGTGTCATATTTGATTATGTGTTTCTAAACATGGACATAATAATTACAGGAGATTCCAGCTGTGAATTATGGGGAAATAAAAGGAAAATAGGAAAATATATAAAGAAGATGATGAAGTAGTAAACTGTGGACAATTATTTGTATGGAGTAAAAAGCATGGACTTACAGGAGAGGTACTTTAAAATCAGAAATAGATTATTTCTTGGTATCAGAAGGAATATGCATAATGGAAGAGGAAACCATTGCAACATGTTTTTCATATCATATGTTACTGTGGTTGAACGTATATCACAATAAAGAGTATATAAACATAGGAAAAGGTATAAATGGAATAAATGAAAGGAATGGAATGAAAAAAGGAAATAATTATATTAAAGGAAAACTCAGCTCAAAAGTCAAGTTTTTCTTTCTAAAAAGTGATTTTCATTCCCTGTAATCCAACACTAAACATTTCACACACAGAAAAACATAATTTAATAATTATGTTTGCCTTTCTTTCCCACATGTGTCTCACTTGTTACATCACAAAGGCTACAAAGAGTGGCAGAGTAATTAAGTTAGGTCACTTATCCCAACTACAGAGCCATTAAGAAAACAATGCCTCTTAAATGATGACATTTAAATGTGCCTTATCATATTACAGATCACCAGCATCACACCTCAGATAAGCAGTGTAACCTGTATTCTGAACAAAAGCAGAGCTTTCAACGTTAGTTTTCAGATCCAAATGTCTTTCCTTTTAATAAAACTCAATGCCACAAAGAAAGAAAGGAAATATGTTCATCTAATTCTTCTTTTTTTCTCTCTTTCTGTCAGTATTTGATTTTGCATTTTTTTACACTGTTATTTCTGTAAAAGTACATGCTTCTGGTGTTTTGAATTTTTACATTGTGTACATTGTTTTGTTGAGACAAGTCATTGAGTTGGGAAAAGTAGATTAACATCAAAGACTTTAATTCTAGCTATAATATTTAAAACAGTGAATACAACACAAACTATTTCAACCCAATAACACCTGTTAATCTCAGGGGTTAGATTTCCCACACTTGGAGCATGGAACTACAGTTGTTACCTTGAAAAGAACAATTAACTCAGCTACATTTTCAAGACAGTCCTTCAAACATTACATAAAATGCTGTAACAAAGATGGCCACTAATGAAAATCAAAAGAAGCAAAGTAATTAAAAATGTGAATTGATGCAGACAGTGAAACGTGGGCAATCACAGCAATGTTGTAAAGTGATGAGAGAGAGAGAACCACAGTAAATGATCCCACCATCATAAGGATTTATTTCTGCCCCTACAGCATGACATCAGAAAGGTGAAGGCATGGACTATAAAACAGAATCATGCTAACCATGGCAGCCTCCTTGAGATCATTTTGGCGTATAACAAACAAGAAAATAATATTAACTATTTACTTTGATACAGAAATATTAGCAATGCAGAAAAGTTCAAGATTTGCTGAAAAAATATGTTTTTTTTTCAGTTTTTGGGTGTGGTTCTCTTTTTTAAGCAATTATGCAAGGATCATATTACTGTGAAAAGCATTTTATGTTAATTGGTCAGAATGGTGGATTAATTTTAAAGAAAATATAAAGATGGTTATATATTTTGGAAAAGTAAATAAATAAAAAAGAAGAGCAGAAATATGGGAAATATATAAGGATGTGATACATAACATAGTCAATAACAGAGATAATTATGAAAAGGAAAAATAAATTTATACAATAAAAATTGAAAAATTAGAGAACTATTGTATAAATAAAGGTATTTTTTGCAAGAGAGGAAAGAGGAGATTTCTCCTCATTTAAGCATTTTCACCTTATTTAAGCAAGACAGTGAAGGAGGATAGTAGCCTAAAGAGAGAAATGAAAGATAAAGAAGGTAATAAAATGAAAAGCTAGCAACACATTATGGAAACTGTTATAGGTTATGTGTTAAGAAATGTTTAGTAAAAAAAGACATACCCTGGGATTCATTAGAATTGACACTAAGTGTACACCATTCTGAGTGAACAGACAACACAAGCATAATTCACACCTTCTTCCTCCTAGTTTTAGTTCTCCTACTGATTTTCTTGCAACTTTAATTACTAAGAGGGATTCATAAAGGTTATCACAAAGTGTAGACTACATCTACACTTAGTGAAATATTTTTGTGTGACTAGAAAGCACAAAGAATGTTTTAGGGAGTTCTTAAATAGAGATCATATACACTTAGTGTAGGTGTTATTGAATCTGTCCCACAGTATAAAGAAATGGGAAGTAAAACATTTTCTCAACAAAACAATAAAGAATTTGGAAAAGAGATCATATTTTATGAATTAGAAAAAAAACATTTAAGCAGTTAAAGATGGAATCAACATCAGGACAGATATTATTGGTTTCAGATGTATACAATTTTAGAAAGATGGCAGAAAAAATATTTAATATGCGTATTCAGTGAATTGTTAAATGAAGGATTAAAATATAAGGAATTGTATAGTGGACTATTAAAATTTATATGGAAAAAGGGGGAAAAGATATATATTTTATGTCCTAGCTTGCACCTAATAGAAGCACTGTTTAAAATAATTCTGCTTGAAGAACATTCTGACTAATGTAATTTTGCACCTCTCCCTAAACAGTTTTCCCTTTAATTCATTATTTTAACTTATGAATTAAGTATTTATATTAAATTAGAAAAGACAGTGCTGAAGTTCTGAGCCAGAGCTGTGTCCGATAACCATCTGATCATCCTCAGACCAGCACTGAGAAGTAACTCAGGGGGATAGACAGGAAGTGTAAGGAGAAATGAACACTAAGCCTAAAGTGCACCCATTGACTTGAGTATTTCTGCTCACTCTCTGTATTTATATACATGTGTACTCCATTGTTATCTCTAATTCATCAGAACTTATTCTGTACTATTTTTATTATTGAGGCCACACACATAAAACATACCAAACTGGAATCACAAATGTTACAGCTGAGAGCATTTCAACAACTCTCCCTCCTCATCCTGAAAATATACTGTTTAGTTATACCCATGGTGAGTGCCAGCTCCTTTGGCATGTGAAAATTGTACAACTTGCTAAGGTGTACTTAAATGATGTCTAATCTCATTTCACTACCTGGAATGGTTATGAAGCATTTGTATCTCCCACATTCTCCCTCTTTTCATTGAGAATAAATACATATCTCATTTACTTTTAAACATATATATTTAATCTTATGATTTAACTGTCATAAACCCTGCAGTACATAATAGCCATTTGCATTATCCCTATATCAATATATATATATATATATATATATATGTATACATATATATATATATATATATATATATATATATATATATATATATATATATATGTGTATGTGTATATCTATATATATATATATATATATATATATATATATATATATATATATATATATATATATACACTTCTACCCTTCAGACTGTTCTGATCGCACTTCCACAAACCAATCTGCAAATTACATTTCCCCTCTGTATATCCTAAAATCATGTCATTTGTGTTTCCGTAAACAAAATATGTAGTATCATCACATCCTCCTCCTCCCCCACTGCATCCCATAACCTAACTACTTCAGTGCAATAACCACACCAATTGAACAAAAACTTCCTTCCCCTTCCCCCCCTCAATAGCAGGGTACAAATGAGTTAGAAGGTTCACTTAATACATCCCTAAAGTATACACACAACAGGCTCATCCAAAAGGCAGTCTGAGTCCACTCAATCCAGCCACCATTTATTTTGGACAAACTTTGTACCACCTCTGCCCTTCAGTTTTGTAAGTGTTAGGGGCATCCAGTTTTCTGCGTGCATTTTAGCCTGCATAGTGACTAGTCTGAAGACAAGTACTTCACTGTCCTAGTTGGTAAACAGTAGTCTTAATTTTGTAAACCTTTCTCCACTGAAATCCTACTGGTCAGCTTTTACTCTCCACTTCCTAACATTCCTGACATTTACTCATACTGCTCTTACTCAAACTATTTATTTCTTTTATATTTCCTTCACTTCTTCTAGACTTGTTATTCCCATTATTTATATTCTCCTGTCTTTCTTCAGTGGAAATGCAAGCCTTCAGGGAAGTCACCCTTGGTCCCCCCCCCCTTTCTTATTTCTGCTTACCCAAGACAGTTATTAAACCATTTTCAGTTCTGAGCTAGTATATGTGCACAGTCAGCATTGACTCAGTGCTCTCAACTGCCTCTTTAGTGTGTTTTTATTCTAATTGTCCCTGCAAGCAAATAGATAACAGTGAAGTGTGCAGTTTGAACACCAGTCTGTGGGCTATATTTTTATGTAAATTATAAATAGCTCCATTTTCTTAGACCATAGCAGTGCCAATGGTACTTTCTCCTTCAACTGTGCTCCACTGATTGTTTTTAGCTGTCCAGTGTCTCCCTTCCTTAGTTTTTTTTCTCCTTTGCCCCACATGCTTGTGTAACCACTTTCAGATCTGAGCCATTATTTTTCTAGAACTGCAGTCCTGCATTCTGGCTTACTTTTTCTCCTTGTTTTGCTGATCTGTGGGTGTGGGGGGTAGCCTTTTGACTTTGCATTTCAAAGTCCATAGACACCTCCTTACCATTACACAGTTAAAGTACAATGTTTTACTGTTATATATCACTGTTAGTCAGGTCAAGATGATATTGGACTAACTCCAACTAAAACTGTGTCCTAGAGCAACAAAATCAAGACTTTTATCTACTAGCACAGAGGCCTTTTAAACTGCATTATTCCTATTACTTATCTCTCTCAGCAAATTTGTGGCTGTTTAGTTCAGTCACTGATTGTTTTTCTTTGTTTCTTTGCCAAATTTTCAAACCCTTCATTCACCCTCACTAACACTGGGGCTCACTCCGCTCTCCTACCCAACTCCCACACATCCCCTCTTACTTTTACATTTATACTTCCATAGCACCACCCACATATTCCTCAAACCAATTCCATTGGTTCATTCCAGGAGAAAAACAACCAATAGAATTACTCCCAATAGTAACACCCACTCTAGTTTACCACCCAGGACACTCTTTCTCTAACTATCCTGCTCTTTGCCCCTACAACTATGACAGTACATCTCTACAATCAACCCAGTGCCCTCCTAACATTTTATAATCCTAATTTAAAACAAAGATAAAACCCAAGTTAAATAAGATGCTCCTAAGATTATTCACTATTCCTCCTCATTCTACTAGCCTTTATCACCAATTATCAAATCCACCATCTTCAAATACTTAGGACTTCAACCAATCCACACAAAGAATATCAACATCTACCCAGCCTGTCTTTCTCTATAATACCCTATCTCTACAAACAAACCACATGATGTGATTTATCTATAAATATCTTAAAGCTAAGTATCCAGATTTACAATCAAATATCAAACAAAGACCAAAACTGGCTGCATTCTTCTCTGTAAATTCTCAGTTTAAAAAATAAGTGGATATATTCACCCCACCTAGATACCACTGTTCATAAAACCATCACTCCTAACCCCAAAATAAACCAGTCACCTAATACCTCTCAACAAAAAACAGAACCCAAACTCACCTGGCTAAATATGAAGCTAAGAAGTATGTGCAATGAAATTCATGGCATACATGCTTATCTTCCACGTACCCTCCTTTTGTAGTCATAGCTACTGAAACCTGGATAAGAAAGAAAGGATAATGAGATCATCCCCAGGATACAATACATACTCAGGCATGGCAGACAAAACAAGCATGGAGCTGGTGTGGCAATCACTATAACAATTCCCTAACCATCACCTTCCAAACAAATTAACTATAAAACTACAATACTTGGAGACAAATATAGACTGGCAACTTATAAATTCCACTACTCCCACTGAATCCATAAACTTATCCAGCTTCAAACAATTAATAACCACACCTACTAGAATCAATAAAACTTATGGGAGACACTAGATTAGATTCTTACAAACAAACCAGACAGACTGACTAAAGTAGGCTGCCTCTCAGATAGCATAAGTGACCATATACCAGCATATGCCATTATAACCCACTATATCCTAGATAAATATATTATCTGTAGTCAAATACAAAGTATAACTAATTTCAGCAAAGATATTTTCAATGAAACACTAAACAATATAACTGGAATGTATTTAGAACTATGCCACTAGACACTGTTGTAAAACACTTTAGCAACGTATTCTAGCACCAGTAGATAATAAAAGAGTAAAGTCTGACCTTGCACCATGGCTAACAAATGAAACAAAAAACTCATGATAAAAAGGGATAAAGCCTGGAAAAAAATGATATAAAAATAGAACTCAAAATGCCTTCCAGCAATTTAGACATTTAGAAACCTTGCAAAACTCCATGTCAAACAGGTCAAGCAAACATACTATACCAACCTACAAAACAATGAAAACAACCCAAACATTTTTTGGTC
>NC_056735.1:1090884643-1090914643 GCF_019279795.1 Protopterus annectens | reverse complement strand
CTAATAAGACAATAAACTACTTGTTTTCTTTCAAGGAATAAATAGGTTATGTCAAAGGATTAATGTTCAAGGCCGACTACACAATAGTTACCTCAAAAGTGAGTAGTTGTTTTCAATAAAGTGAGAATAAAATGTCTGTGAGGGAACATAAATCATATCAGGGATCATTGTCTTCTTCCCACCCCCTACCACCCCAAAAGGATGGTGATTTTCAGTGTAGCCATATAGTTCTAAAGGACAAAGGAACATAATCATATTTCAAATTGGCCATTGTCATACAACCACATAGCTTGCCTACTCTGCCCTAACCACAAAGGCAGACACCTTTTGTGTACCCCTGGGATGAAAGTGAAAGAAGAAACTAAGTACAGCCTATTTAAACTTATTGCTGACAGATGTACATATGCAGCGCACCTCCTTTCCCCTACCCCAGAAGATATCCACCTATACATACATTTGATTTCAGTTGTGAAGAAAATGAAAAAAAATAACACTTGTATTTCATTCTAACTCATTGTTCTTATATAGTAGACTGGTCCAAGATAAGCTATAGTGACATTCTCTACATATATGAGGAAAGTTAAATGAATAATGACCACACTGTCCTCAGCCAACACACAAGTTATAGTGTCATTCTGAACTTATCTCTGAAATGTGACTGTGAGGGAAATTTAAGAAATAATGACCACAGTATCCTCAGCCCCAACATGGCAACCTCTGTGCCCACTTCTGATGGGTCAGTTTTAGATTAGGTGGACCCACTGCTGAGGACTGGACTAAGTCATTTATACAGCCAGGAATGATGACCCCTAGAAGCTCTAAGGTTCTAGGTGTTCTTTGATGCATTTTATTCCTTACTTTTTCACTGCTCAGGAGATTTACGGATCCGCCCCTCCAAGATTATGTTTGCGCACTTTTTTACACTGCCCCTGACAAGCCAAATCTATCAGTAGAACACACACACACACACACACACACACACACACACACACACACACACACACACACACACACACACACACGCACACACGCACACACACATACACACACACACACACTCTGCTTTCTATGCAAACTGAAAGATAATCGTTTCATCTATAGCATGTCTTTTAGGTGTTGAAGAAAATGAGAGCACCTGAATAAAACCCACAAAGAGACACGGAGGACATGCAGACTCCACCACAGATGGTACCACAGCCAAAAACTCAGACAGGGAGACGAGAGCTGTTAGATGAAAAATCTACTTGCTATACCAGTTGTGCTTCTTTCCCCACACATCTTACCCAAACCATCAAAAATAGCCAATTCTTGTGCACAGTGCTGTTTGACATTGATGCAGAGTGGAAGAAATTAAAGGTTCAAAGGTTCATAGGTAAGTACTAGGCTAGCTGCCATTGCAGACCATTTTAAAACTAGCCAAGTTCCCTTTTTGTGCTCAAAATAGTCTATCCCATTTGGTTATACATTAGGCTTACCCATCCCATGGTCGATAATTATATATTACCCCTAATGAGAATACTGGGATCATACCGTAGATAATCTGAGGGGACCCATGCATGAGATAAAGCATTTAGGAGCTGCCTCTGTCCACTAGCAGTATAGGGAGCAGTCCTAGTGTAAAGTTTCTGTGTCCCATAATGGGACACAAAAATGGCCGCAAGGGGATCCTGGTCCATTTCTCCTGCCTAAGACCCCATTTGACCATGATCTGGCTCTGTGGTCATGTCTATTGTAAGAAAGTCCTTCTATACTGCACAGCTTATAAACAAGGGGATTGTATCTAGATCAAGGAATGCTATTGTCCCTCTTTACTCAGCCCTCATTAAGTCAATCATTAAATATAATGCCCCCTTTGGCATGTATCTGCCCAGACACATGCAGCAACTGGACCGCCCACAAAGATACCTTACTAAAAGGGTACAAGGCCTGAACTACATATATTACATGGACCAACTCAAAGGCCTGTCACTGTACTCAGTATCCTACAGACTGCTAAGATGTAACCTAAGTCTGGCATATAAGGCATCTTCTGACCCATTACTAATGGATTTACTGCACATCAGCAAGTGAAATGTCATCAGAAATACTTGATCTAAGAATGTTCTGCAACATCGACAGAATCATTTGAAGGGGAAGGTATATTTCGCCAAGGATACTGCTGATGTGTAAAAGACTCCACATTCACATAAAGCAAAGTTCATCCCTGTCCATTTTCAAGTGCAACTTAGATCTAGAGATGTTAAACAGAAAAGTTACCCCAGGGCTGTCCCCTGTACTACTAATGGACAGATACACCTCTCAAATGCTTTATCACATGCATGGGTCCCCACAAATTATCTATGGTATTATCACAGTTATTCTCATTAGGGATAATGTAGACTTATCGACCATGGGAAGGGTAAGACCAATCTCTGACTAAATGGAATAGGTTTACTCGAGCAGAAAAAGGGCAATTGGCTAGGTTTCAAATAGCCCATAAGGGCAGCTAGCTTAGTGCTTACCTATGAACATATAGTGTAGGGAAGTAGGATTTTGCAAGAAAATAAAGTACTGAAAAAGTTATAGCATTAGTGTGTATGTGTGAGTGCTTAAGGTTATGGTAAAAGTAAGAGTTAGGTAAGGGGTTACATTTACTATTTTGCATGTTTGAGGAAGTGTGTGTTCTGTGTCCTTTTGTCTTTTGTAGTGGTATTGTTACAGAAAGGGTTTTTAGTAATGCAATTTAATGTGTAGGGTTAGGGTTAGCACACATAAATAAGGTAGTGCAGAGGGGCAAAGCCATTCCTTATAGCCACATTATGGACTATACACACCTCAGATATCTTGGCTGCAATCAACAAAGCCAGTCTTGTGTGAAATGCAGCTCTAGTGAAACACCTCCACACCCCTCCCCCACTGCGCAATGTTTTCCCTTGTACCTCCTCATTTTTGGCTCATATTATCCATATTGATTACTTTGTTCATTTTTTTTTAAGTTTAACTCCTTTTATCATTTTTCCTTCATCCTTTTACTGAACCCTTATGTGCCAAGACTCCACTGTAATTACTGTGGAGGAAGTAACTGAATTAAGCTACCATTCAGAGGTTCCCGGAATATCATGCATATGTAGTTGCATGCACCGTGTTCTGTACTTTAAAGCACACACACAAAAAAAGAAAAAGATAAACAATAAAAATAATCAATTCTTTGTTTTTTTTTCTCCCCGGGTCTCCACTGAAAAAGGACACATGTCCAGATGGACTTTCCTGGTTAACAAATGTAAAATAAATAAATAAATAAATATTTACTGTGTCAGCAGTAGTCCAACAGCCAGTACCACAAGACACCCTTGTTCACCATAAAATTTCCCATAAACACTCTCATTGACTTTGCTACATATCCTACAATTTCCTACTGCTGTATCACTTGTTTCTTTTTTCCTTACATAAATCCACCTCCCACTTAACTTCCTGAGTAGCTCCCAGTAACCTTCCTTATCCTTCTCTCTGACCACAATCATCTTTGGTCTAATTTCCCAGGTATTCTTTATTATTTCTTCATTGACATTCCACCTATCATTAAATTAGTAATACACACATCTAATATAATACAACCAATTATTGTACCATCATTTGTTGCCACTTTTATAACTCTATCTACTCAATACTTTAAAATGAACAGTCTTAAAGAAAGCCTAGTAACTATCACCCTAGTAGCAGAACCCCTTCTTCAACTTCCTCTCACCAGTCATCATCCTCACTCAAACCCACACATCTTTTCATTTTTTAACTTAACACAAAAATTACTAGACAATCTCTTTCTAATGCAAGAAAGATATGCCTCCCTCATACGCTAAAGAAAAATACCTTTTACATTAAACACACAAATTACCTGTACTTCCTATCAAATAATTTTCCTTCTCCTACTAGCAAGAGATATTCAACTCAGACCAGACCCTCTCCTTCCCTTCCTTTCAGTCATTCTCCACAAAAAAATATTCCTATTGAATACTGGTAGCATTAACAATAAACTTCAACAATTAAGACATTTTGCAGCTAGTATAACCCTGATATAGCTGCAGTAACTGAATCCTGTCTTGATTATGACACCTCTAACTTGTATCATTTTATTCAAAGCTATTCTTTCCTCTACAGTGTCATATCAGGGAAATAAACCAGTGGAGGTGCAACATTCTTCTACAGGCCTTCTTTCACCATGTCTGTTCATTTACAGCACATTAAAGCAAGGATCCAAAGTAGCTTACTATATCTTTGTCCTCTGACACTCATTATAAACTTTACATGACTATAGTATACATCCTGCCCCCAATATGAGCACACTACAAAACCTTATAAAAAAGACAGTTGATTCTATTCCACCCCTCCTTCATTATAATGATAGTAGTAGACTTTACTATAACCTCTTCAGCCCTCTGCAAAATTATATTAATGGAATTTTTATCTGCCCCTAGCCTAAACCAAATAAAGAGCCTATGCATCCAAACCTATAACAGAATAATTCTCTTCCAGATGCTCTCCCTCACAATCTTTCACTCTAGCATCAGTGACCACTATCTCATCTAATTCTGTCTTTCTTCTACATCCCTCATATAAAACTCTGCAATGGTATTCTTCATCCAAAATAAAAAAATAACATATCCAAGTTGAAATCCCAACTAAATTCTCTAGATTGTTATCTCATTCTACAAACACCTAACCCTGACTCGGGTCTATATTACAACTTTGAACTCACAGGACTTCGAACGTTGTAATATCAAACCGTATAGTTCAAAGCCCAATAATAACAAAAACGCAGAACAGCGATTTCGCTGTTCCATGACAAAAAAAAAACAACTGACACTTTAAACTTAAGCTAAAGTGGGAGGCTTCGCCCCCCCAACATGGGGGCTGTGACCCACACCCCCCCCTACTTAAATATACCAACTCCGAGATCGCACCACAGTGAAGGAAATAGCAAAGCCCCGAAAACGGCCCACTGATTTTTTTTCCCTGGGAAAAAAATTGGTGTGCCGTGGCTTCGCTATTTTCGTATTTCAGATTTTTGGGTTCGATATTACAACGTTCGAACTCCTGTGAGTTTGAACATTGTAATATAGACTCCCCAGACTCAGCAGCCACCAATCTTATATTCTCTTTAACTTGCAAAATAAATTTCTCCTAATTAACAGACTTATTTATTTGTGGATTTACTATTCTTTCACTCAGGTTAAAAACATTACTTAAACTCATGGACAAACAATTGTTTCAATGGAAATGATTTGAACGTTCCTCTAGCTCTATCAACAAACACATCTCTTCCGTTCCCCACTCTGGAGAGTATCCTTTCCCCTCCAGACTGTCCCTCTTGTCTACTTTTTGTACATTAACTAAAAATAAATCAAAAATCTGTTAGAGTTCATATATCATGACATATCTATTTAGCTAATTAGCCTCACTGCTGGTTCCTCTAACTATGGAAACAGCACATGGCAATCCCCATTTCATTATATATTCAGTTTCTCCCTTACTCATAACATAGTCCCCTCAGAACAGAAAACAGTAATAATAAAACCTCTACAAAAATATCAAACTTTTCATCCTCAGACTTTTTTGCAAGTTTCATTACTCTCAATTTTAGGTAAACTCATTGAAGAAGGCCATTTGTTCCCAGATCTCCTATATTTTTTCAGTACAAGCTCCCCCAATTGTTGACATAGTTTCTGGTTAGGGAGAAATACAATGACAGTGATCTAGACTCTACACAACCATATCCTAATTAATATGGTCAATAGTAACCAAACCAGGACCATGTTCCGTGAACTCTATAAAACCTGAGACTCGGTCATTCACAACCTACTTCACACCTCCCTCCTATTCATATTTTTAGGTTCCAGAGCTGCAAACTGGTTCAAAGACTTTCTGACAGACAGTTTCATTCTAGCCTTGTTAATTAAAAAAGTTCCACAAATATCAGTCCTATTGCCACTCATGTTCTCCATATTTATGAACAGCCTCTTTTTCTACTTTTTATCTGGTTAATTGAATCAACCCACTGGATGAAGTGTCCCTTTTCAGGGTTAATCAGGGATTGTTTAAGTCTTTTTAAGTGTTACAGCTTCCTACAGACCTTACTAAAATACCTGTCATGCTGCAAACAGATAGTAATTAAATATGCAGGAATAACCACTCTCCCATGATGATGAACAAGCTCCTACAAGATGAACTTCCCCTCCTAAATCATGATGTAGCAATAATTAACCTTAACCACACCAGTAAACTAAAAGATCGACCTTAAGAATTCATTCAATTTGGAAACCACAGAAAATGTTTACTATTTAGTGATTAGGTTGGATCCTACCTTAAACATCCAGCATCACATCATGTCTTTTGGCTTTTCCCGCTTAGGGGTCGCCACAGCTGAAATCCGGTCCGCTAATGATTGGCAGTGATTTTTTTACAGTGTCAAGTTGCCACGCACTTACCTGCATGGCTTTAAATTCATTTGACCGCAGGGAGGACATGCAGACTCCACACAGAAGGTGCTTTAGCTGAGAATCGAACCAGAGAACTTCTTGCTTTGAGGCAACAACGCTAACCACTACACCCTGTAAAGGGTTAAAATTAACACAGTTTTACACAGAGTATGGAATATTTCACATTTTCAGGCCCCAGTACATAGAATTGCAACTTGGAAATGCATTTTACTATCTCATCTGGAAAATGGGCTTACTATTATGGCAGCTGTCTGAAAGAAAAAAATAAACTCTCTGAAGGTAACAGCAAACGAAATTTGAGTTATCGCTCTAGCCCTTTTAGCCAAAGCCAAATGGCTCTAATCCAAGCAAATGTTAAACTGTTCCTACCTTCCTTTACTACAAACTACTTAAACTAGATTACCCTTCCCCACTAGCATGCTAACAATTAAGACCTTTTATGACAATTTAAAAACCTCTGCCCTACAACACACCCTCCATTCATTCTCTCTGTAAAAAAGCATCCCGGAAGTGATCACATTTTCTCTATCCTTGCTCTTAAACTCTGGGAAGCCCTTCCGGATGCTCTAAAGAAAGTTCATTCTTACCCTGATATCTGTAAATTCTTTAAAGATGTATAACAGATGCTGCCAAATGTAAATGCTTCCAGGACTGGTGCTTTCCCTTAACTCATCAGCACCAATGGGGTGTGAAATGTCACATCTCTTGCAGCCTACACACATCTTTCATCCTAGAGCATTTTCTGAAAAATAAACTTAAAAAGCGTAAGATGAACAAATTTAAATAACTGTGTGAACAATAACAGCTATTAAAACTGAACAAATAGTTATGTTATCATTAAAAAATATTCTTTAAAGTGATACTAATCAGTGCATTCATAGTCATAGCTCTCAACCTTTCATTTCCTAAATGAGGAACATTGCCTCTCAATGTGGAACAAATGGGAAAAATGTGGAACACCTTCTAACAGCTTATTAAAACTTCAACTAGGAGGTCATAGTATGGTAAAAATATGCAATGTTATATTTACAAAAATTTGCTTTGATTAATTAATATGATTCAGAGCTATTTACCAGAGATATCAGTTAAAAAATCATAACACTGAATGTGTGGCAGACCCTTTCAATGTGGAAATTTGAGGAACATGGACTTTTTAAGACCCAAAATGAGGAACATTCTTCATAATCTCAACACTGTAATATATTACACTGCATAAACCCCCAATTATATTTTAATAAACTTTCACAGAGTTTCATATCTTAAAAACTATACAGCCTAAACATATATTGTTTGAACGTTTTTGTTAACCAGACATAAGCTTTTACATGACAACAAGAAATTCCTCTATAAGAGCATGTTTATTGAGATGTTTACAGAAATACGAAGGCACATACTTAATCATAGGATCATAGGATCATAGGACGTTACTAGGCTAATGGCCCTAGTGCTTGGGTTGCCACCTATCCACTTTTTTCTGGACTATCTGGAAATCAAACCAATTGTCCTGCAGCTGGTAAAACACTGTACAAACTCCGGTATTCTGTTTCAAGAAAAATGAAACAGACTATCGAAGTTTGTAAAATTAGTGGATTTACTATGCTTTTTTTACAGAAAAGAATATTAAATTGGCAGAAAGCAGGCATCAGGAACAGAAAAAAGGGGGCATTCCCATCAGCTGATGTCACAGTGATATCTCAAAATGGCAGAACTTGGGTGGGAGATGGGGCAGAAATGGGCGTGGTTATGGGCAATGCGAGGGGTGTGGCCTTGGTCCATTTTTAGCTCCAACGAAAGGTGGCAACCCTACTTAGCACCTTTACAAGCCTAGCCAAGTCCTACCCTTATGTCCATGATCAGCACCAATTGCCCCTGTCCAAGAGGATATGTAACAGCTAAAATGATCGATATCTCTTAAGATCTGCAGCCTACAGTGCAAATATTAAAGAAAGATTTCTTCAACAACATCTAAGGTCATTCAACAGATTGTAAGTCACTTGGTTTTTGAATTATTAAGTATATGGAAATATTGCTTATTTTCATAATTACTAACAACTAGCACTATTTTCAGTATATTGTGATATAAACCAACATTGACAGTGAATTGTCCAGTCTCCCACATTGTTGTTCACACCATACAACTCAATACAATGTAGAATGTACAATGTCAGTTATAAAAATATGAGCATAGCTATATTTGCTTTAATATTGCTACACACTCAAGTGTGCTAGCTTGCACTGCATTTGAATTGTTTTTACTGCTGTTTTAGCTGCTTTTCTGTAAAAATAAAAAAAAAGTTCTAAGCTTGTGTCCTGCCTTTTCTGTAACTAGTCTAGTCCAGATACATATTTGCTGTATCCAGGACTGTAAGCTTCTGAGCCCTCCCAAGCCTTTCTGTGTTGGAGGGAAGCCTTCTAGCTTATCAGTGTAAGTGGTAAGTACTAAGTAGCCTATTAACCCCGAGACAAGTGGTTTCTGGCCCAGAACTTGTAGTTTATTGGCAGTTTGGACAGTTTTTCCATCTCTTTCAACTTTCTGGTTTAAAAGCCCATGTTTGCATTTCTTTCCCACCTTTCCTGAAACTAGTCTAGTTCAGATACAGATTTGCTGTATCCAGGACTGTTTGTAAGCTTCTGAGCCCCTAAAGCCTTTCTGTGTTGAAGAGAAGCCTTCTAGGTTATCAGTGAGAGTGGTAAGCACTAGGTAGCCTGTCTACCACAAGAGGAGTGGTTTCTGGCCCAGAAATTGTAGTTTATTGGCTGTTTGGGCAGTTTTTACATCCCTGTCAAGTTTCTGGTTTAAAACTTTGCGTTTGCATTGATTTGGACTTGTTTAAGCTCTGCACTCCGGCGCCAAGCTGAAGCAAACTATTACTGGTGCCAGAAAGTCTACTCTTCGGTTTTTCTCTTAGATCTTGCTAGCTCTTTCTCTGTTGCACTTCACATAGCCTAATCACGTTGCACTTCAACAGGTTTTTGTAGCAATTATTGTAGCACACCTAAGTGCCATCAGCACTAGTCGTTCTTCATGGAAATAGCTCCAGTACTTAGTAGTTATGACCACCGCTCCTGGCATGATTAAAGGACAGTTTCCTGTGCTTTCTCTTATTAGCCTGGTGCACTTGGGCATTCTAAGGCAGTGTAGCAACTGCCTCATTTACAAAGACAACCCTCTCCTCTTAACTCACAACACTCAGACTTGTGAGAGATGCACTTATATCACCAAATTGGAAGCTATGCACTCTCCAGCCAAGACCGGACTAGCTAGTCAAGAGGAGAAGGTCAACACCTGCACTATACTACATGGAACACATAGCCCTCCAGAACATCCACTATCACAGCTCTCACATAAAGACACAAACCACACCCCCACCTTCGAGGAGGCTCTCAATAGAAATTTACCCAAACAGTAGAGACTTCCAAGACAGAAATGCACTTGACCACCACAACACAGCCCAAACCACAGGACACATAGCTCACCTCCATGTGTGCCCCTCAACCTAAGCCCCTAAGGCTAAACACTTTGCCCAATACACTAATCATAAGTGACTCAACAGTGAGGCACACAGATGTCCCACTCACTAGGTTGAATAAGGAGAAGATAACAGTCAGCTGTCTATCAGGTGCCAGAATCCGACACATAACACACGGACTCAGGTCACTCCACAGCAAGTACAAGTATGACTTTGTCATTGTCCATGTCAGTGTGAATGACCTGAGACACACCTCCCTGGACTACATGAAAAGAGACATGGTGGAGCTCTCGGATTATGTGGCCCAGGAAGGTATGACACTAGCTCTAGGAAGCATCCTACTGTCACCCAGAATGATACCGCAGTAGAAACAAAAAATGATTGAGTTCAACAAGGTGATCACTGCTTGACTTACAAAGCTATGTATGACCCAGCTCTGTTAGAAATGCTGTATCTAAAGAAATCCCAGTCCCTCCACACCACATGTTCCAGAGACCTCAACCTCATTACCACAATCAACAGAACATGCTAAAGGGACAGGTTCCTCACCCAGAGACTGCCCATGCTCTGGAATAGACTTCCCATACATGTCAAGTAGAGCACCTCACTGACCCTCTTCAAGAGAAATCTTGATGAGTGGATGGGTAATAGAAAGATCACCCCGGGGATCACTCCAGTGGGACTACTTGATAGAGGCATTGGGAACTAACATCAGGTGGCACAATGCCAGGACACTTCTATGGGCTAGGCTTGTAAAGGCTCCAGGGCCATTAGCCTAGTACACACCTATGAACCTACAAATATGAATAATAGGTGGCAAAAATTAAATTGTCCTCTGCAGGACACCCTAGACTAACAATCTTAGTATTATTTTATTAATAACATATCTCTTTTTCTAATACTGCCTATTATAATATCAATAACTCATGGCTGGGTGTGGGTAATGCTGGATTTACCCACGGTTGACGTAGGTTGGTCACAAGGGCAAAGCATTGCCCACACCCTGCCGTGGATTATTGCTATTATACAATGACATTATTTAAGAAAAAAATACTTACATTTCTTAAATAATGCCTTGTATAATGATGCTGTGGTGTTCTTCCATGGATTCTACCCATTGAGGATGTACTGTGCATGCATATGGGACTTACATTCCCAGGCTTACAAAGTACATCACTCCTTTATAAAGCAAGCAATGGAGAAATAACAATCTTCATTGCTATTTTTTTTTAATAAAATCTTTAACTTCCAGACAGTAAAGAAATGTACAGCAAGGACATCAAATAAGCTTATTTACATCCCAGCTAACAATGATACACTTCTACAGGTGTCCACATCACTTGAAATAGTAACTCAGCCACTATAAACCAATTCATACACACACAAAAAAAACTGTGTGCAGCGGGTAATTCCAAGTTCACTTGCTGTGATGATGCCACACTGATTAGAGAATGGACTCCATGTTAAATTATCACAGAGACTACACCATGTACATTAGTCAGTCTTGAACAAGAGGTAGTGTGGATTATTTACTTTGCACTTATGTCAGTAAAGTCAATTTTGGTGCTAAGTCAAGCCTCAAATTCACAATGTGTTGGTTACGTCCATACTATTTTCTTTCTAAATAAATGCCCCAATAAAGCATTGCTTATCTCCATATCTCCCAACTATATTAACTGAAAAAGGCACTTCTATCTCCCCCGAGCTTTTGGCTTATCTGTTTGGATTTATGATCATGTTTTCTCCGCCTAAAATAACTTCTCACTGTGAAACTTCACTATACATCCCTTCCAAGTAGTATGTAAAAGAACCTTTATTTAAGCAATCTGAGTGCCTTCATCCAGATATAATTACAGACTTCATCAGAGATCTGAATCAGTAATTTAGGGTTTACATGTACAAAAATACTACTTGGAGTTGTTATGTTGTTCATCAATTTAAAGTTTAAGTGCTCATATTTTTTTTCTTTTTCTTTGTTAGTACTCTCATGTATTTTCTTCGAACTCTGTAGTAGTTTGTTCTCTGTTCAATTATTCCTTTGTTAGTGACTAAACAGTTACACTGAGTGCATACTTCTGGACATGATCACTCTGGATAAGTGCTCTACTCTAACATATCCAATATAATAAAAACAGAATAAAATAAAATTATCTTTATGCCTCCTGTCTCTAGCAGAATTACAGATTCATTATTTGTGTAATAATATGGACTACAGATTGAACTCATCTTCCTGTAGCTTTCTTGCAGAAACTATTTTGCAATTTACTTTGTGGTTGATATCTAACCCAGCCACTGGGGATGCACAAGCCAGTGCATTTCTTTGTGCCGGTCCCAAGCCCGGATAAATGGGGAGGGTTGCGTCAGGAAGGGCATCCGGTGTAAAACTTCTGCCAAAAATTACTGATGCGGAGAACTTTTCATAATTGCATACCGGATCGGTCGAGGCCCGGGTTAACAACGACCGCCACCAGTACTGTTAGCCAACAGGGTGCTGGCGGAAATTGGGCTACTGTTGGCCGAAGAAGAAGAGGAGGGCGAAGGCGTGCCCGAAGGCAGGAAGATAGGAGGAAGGTTAGGAGTGTAGCAGTGAGGGTAGGAACTTTGAATGTTGGCAGTATGACTGGTATAGGAAGAGAGCTAGCTGATATGATGGAGAGAAGGAAGGTTGATATATTGTGTGTGCAAGAGACCAGATGGAAGGGAAGTAAGGCCAGGTGTTTAGGAAACGGGTTCAAATTGTTTTATCATGGTGTGGATGGCAGGAGAAATGGGGTAGGGGTTATACTAAAGGAACAATATGCCAAGAGTGTTTTAGACGTGAAGAGAGTGTCTGACCGAGTGATGTTTATGAAGCTCGAAATTGATGGTGTAATGATGAATGTTGTTAGTGCATATGCTCCTCAAGTTGGGTGTGCGATGGAAGAGAAAGAGAAATTTTGGAGTGAGTTGGATGAAGTTGTGGTGAGTGTACCCAAGGGTGAGAGACTAGTGATTGGAGCGGACTTTAATGGGCATGTTGGTGAAGTGAACAGAGGGGATGAGGAAGTGATGGGTAGGTATGGTGTTAAGGAGAGGAATGCAGAAGGTCAGATAATTGTGGATTTTGCGAAAAGGATGGACATGGCTGTGGTGAATACGTATTTTAAGAAGAGGGTGGAGCATAGGGTGACGTACAAGAGTGGAGGAAGATGCTCACAAGTTGATTATATACTATGTAGGAGGGCCAGTCTTAAGGAGATTGGAGACTGTAAAGTGGTGGCAGGGGAAAGTGTAGTTAAGCAGCATAGATTGGTGGTATGTAGAATGACGTTGGTGATCAAGAAGAGGAGGAGGAATGTGAAAGCTGCGCCAAGGGTTAAATGGTGGAAGTTAAAAAAGGGTGATTGTGAAGTGGAGTTTAGGGAAGAGTTAAGACAGGCACTGGGAGGCAGTGGAGAGTTACCGAATAGCTGGGTAACTACAGCAGAACTAGTAAGGGTGACTGCTAGAAAGGTGCTTGGTGTGACATCTGGACAGAGGAAGGAGGACAAGGAGACCTGGTGGTGGAATGCGGAAGTACAGGAGAGTATACAGAGGAAGAGGCTGGCGAAGAAGAAGTGGGATTGTCAAAGAGATGAAGAAAGTAGACATGAGTATAAGGAGATGAGGGGCATGGCAAAGAGAGAGGTGGCGAAAGCTAAGGATAGGGCATATGGAGAGTTGTACGAGAGATTGGACACTAAAGAGGGAGAAAAGGACCTGTACCGATTAGCTAGACAGAGGGACAGAGCTGGGAAAGATGTGCAGCATGTAAGGGTGATAAAGGATAGTGAGGGAAAGGTACTCACAAGAGAGGAGAGTGTGTTGAGTAGATGGAAAGAGTATTTTGAGAGGCTGATGAATGAAGAGAATGAGAGAGAGAGAAGGTTGGATGATGTGGGGATAGTGAATCAGGAAGTGAAACAGATTAGCAAGGAGGAAGTAAGGGCAGCTATGAAGAGGATGAAGAATGGAAAGGCTGTTGGCCCAGATGACATACCAATGGAAGCATGGAGGTGCTTAGGAGAAATGGCAGTGGAATTTCTAACTAGATTGTTTAATGAAATTTTGGAAAGTCAGAGGATGCCTGAGGAGTGGAGAAAAAGTGTTTTGGTACCTATCTTTAAGAATAAGGGTGATGTGCAGAGCTGCAGTAACTACAGAGGGATAAAACTGATTAGTCACAGCTTGAAGTTATGGGAAAGAGTAGTGGAAGCAAGGTTAAGAAGGGAGGTGATGATTAGTGATCAGCAGTATGGTTTCATGCCAGGAAAGAGCACTACAGATGCAATGTTTGCTCTGAGACTGTTGATGGAGAAATACAGAGAAGGTCAGAAGGAGTTGCATTGTGTCTTTGTAGACTTGGAGAAAGCATATGACAGGGTGCCTAGAGAAGAGTTGTGGTATTGTATGAGGAAGTCGGGAGTGGCAGAGAAGTGTAAGAGTGGTACAGGATATGTACGAGGGTAGTGTGACAGTGGTGAGGACTGCAGTGGGAGTGACAGATCCGTTTAAGGTGGAGGTGGGATTACATCAAGGATCAGCTCTGAGTCCTTTCTTATTTGCAGTGGTGATGGACAGGTTGACAGATGAGATCAGACAGGAGGCCCGTGGACTATGATGTTTGCAGATGACATTGTGATCTGTAGTGAGAGTAGGAATCAGGTTGAGGAGACTCTGGAGAGGTGGAGATATGCTCTAGAGAGCAGAGGAATGAGGGTCAGCAGGGCTAAGACAGAATATATGTGTGTAAATGAGAGGGAGGGTAGAGGAATGGTGAGGATGCAGGGAGTAGAGTTGGTAAAGGTGGACGAGTTTAAGTACTTGGGATCAACAGTTCAGAGTAATGGTGAATGTGGAAGAGAGGTGAAGAAGAGAGTACAGGCAGGGTGGAATGGGTGGAGAAGAGTGTCAGGAGTGATTTGTGACAGACGGGTATCCGTAAGAGTGAAAGGGAAGGTCTACAAGAGTGTAGTGAGACCAGCTATGTTATATGGGTTAGAGACAGTGGCATTGACAAAAGGCAGGAGTCAGAGCTGGATGTGGCAGAGTTAAAGATGTTAAGATTTGCAATCGGTGTGACTAGGATGGATAGGATTAGGAATCGGTATATTAGAGGGTCAGCTCATGTTGGACAGTTTGGAGACAAAGCAAGAGAGACGAGATTGCGTTGGTTTGGACATGTGCTGAGGAGGGATGATGGGTATATTGGGAAAAAGATGCTAAGGATGGAGCTGCCAGGTAAGAGGAATAGAGGAAGGCCTAAGATAAGGTTTATGGACGTGGTGAGAGAGGACATGCAGGCGGTTGGTGTGACAGAGCAAGATGCAGAGGATAGGAAGAAATGGAAAGAGATGATCCGCTGTGGCGACCCCTAACGGGAAAAGCCGAAAGAGAATGATGACTTTGTGGTTGATATCTGACTCAGTTGACTCTCACTAACATTTTGCTATAATCAGAAGCAATACAGACAAGTATTTTTGTGTAGCATCTAGATACTGCATGTAATGGGCACTGCTGTCTGAGCAACGGAATAGATTGAATATAATCCACACTCTCTTAAAATCCACCTCCTAACTGCAGCCATCAATATACTGGTTTGCATGAGGAGGGCAGATTGGACAGGTGTTTGAGAAATGTGATGGATTTCCCAAAAGGGTCCATCCATCCTCAACTCCTTTTTCCCATTTTTGCACATGGGGTCAGGGTATCACTTCAACAGTGACAATCATCTTGAGCCAAGGTTTATACCACTGGGTGGCTAGCCCTGCCAATGTAGTTCATCCATACCACTCAATCACACACTCACTCCTAGGGCCAATTTAGTGTCCAGTCCACCTGTTGCATGTCTTTGGAATGTGGGAGGAAACCGGAGCACCTAGAGGAAACCCACATGACCACAGGGAGGACATGCAGACTCTGCACAGAAGGAACCCCAGCTGAGAATCGAACCAGAGAACCTTTTGCTGTGAGGCCATACCTCTTAACTGTACAGATTTTCGCAGAATGTCCAGATTTTTCCTCATATTTTTGGTCTGCTTCTCATAAATTTGTTGTTTTCTGGCAAATCACTGGCAGATCATTGAGGTTTGAAATCAGAAAATAATGACAGACAATTAAGTTTCAGACTTCATACCCCTCAGAAAATACATGCTAATGTAAAATCTGTATTTCTATCTACTTTCTAAGTTTGTAAAAGCAGCACTTCAAAAGTGTCCCTATTTTTGGGCCTTTGTCCCCCCATTATTTTTGGTTTTGTCCAGATTTCTTGATCTCAGAGGTTGAGAGGTATGTGTGAGGCGACAACGCTAACTGCTGCACCACCACGGCCACCCTTGCATTTCTCAAAAGGGTGTTTATGTAAATTACGGAGACAGGGAGTAGGAGAGAGACTGAGCTAAAGAAGGGCAAAAGCTATGGGAGAACTATGTTTCAAGGTACTAAAGGACACTAAGTGTAACAGGGTGCATTACATGTAGGTCAATTAGGTGTTAGAAGTATGGGGAGTGACATAGGATCTAAAGCTTAAAACAACTCCTACAATTATTAGGAATAAAGGAAGAGAGAGATTGGACTACTACAAAGAATCTCATTTCCTTTCAAGAAACTGGACATTAAATTTTGAGTACTGTGTTTCTTGCAGCTAATGCAAAGAACAAAGAGAGAGACTTCTGGGTTGTTGTCAGTTTTAAAAGCTTCAGGTTCACCAGACCACATGTCTGAATTGGAGACTGAAACCATCTACAAATAAGATTGTTTTTAACTGTATATTATGTTTATCCATTTTAGAAGAATTGCATTAACATATTTTATTTAACCCCAAAATATGAGACTGTAATACTATCAAATTCTGCTTGCATTCAAAAGTATAAGTCTAGGCACTAGAGAGCAACTAAAATAAAGAGGGGAACATACTTCTCAGCTGTCCAGATTTTCCCAGACTGTCCAGATTGTTGCCCCATATTTTGTTCTGATCCTCATAAAATTTGTGCTTTTCCATCAAATCACTGAGAATTGAAGAGACTAAAGAAAGCGATTGGTTTGTGGTTTTTAATGCACACACCAAAGCTCTGAGGTTTAAATAAAATCATTGTTTTTTGCTATATTCATTGTGCTTCTTGGTTATACGACTACACCCACAATTTTCAGCACTTTGACTTTTTGTTTTTCTACATTATGGACTTTTTTTCCCCAAAACTGGTCTACCTCCGTGCTGGTCCTGTTTGGCTTTGATTAAAGAGACTAAGACACATTTGAGTTTCACATTTCATATCCTTCAGAAAATATATACTAACACAAATTCTGTTATTCCTGCAACCTTTTAAGTTTATAAGAACAATATTTCAAATCTATCCTTATTTTGGAGCCATTTTCCCCCAGTTATTTTTCTTTACATGACCTGTCACAGGTTCTGATGTTCTTGACATAGAAATCAGTTGCCTTCCCCCAAAACAGTAACCTAGATAGGAACAAGAAACCTATGCAAGCAAATTTACAGGAGTTGCCACAAAATATTGCCATGCCAGTGTAACTCAGCAAGTAACCCCTGCTCAACAGCTCCCCTTGGAATTAACTCAGTGATCTAATTCTGTACTGTGCTATCTATCATTTTATCCCAGCCATGGGCACCAAGGCAGAAAACATCAATTATTTAGACAGTGTTATTTTAGAAAATATATACAGGCATTCCCCCCATTCTTTCTTCCACAACTATTTTTGCAACTTTTCTAAAATCAAAGCACAGTCCCAAAGTTTATTAAACAATAATTCCTCACATCTTGCCAAACAACTATTCCATAACACCCCAGAAATATCAGTGTAATTGATATCCTTAGAAAAATGCATATTATAATGCCTATACATAATCATCTCTCAGTTATCTTTTTTAGCATTGCATTGTTTATGCTCTGTTATTTTTATTTATTTTGACATTATTTGACATTCCTTTGCATCTGTATTAACTGCTGAAACATAATCTTGGCTTTTCTAATGTAAAATATTATCTATACTGTACCTTACTAGCACCCTGACTTCATTCATTCCATCAGCTGGCTCTCTTGGCTAACCTCCCCAACCTTTCTCCTTTCCACACCAGACTTTCAGCTTAACCAGAAATCTACTGTTATACGACCTTTCCCAATTCACTCTCTTATTCCTTACCCTATCTTTTTTCTTTCCCTCCCAGTCTTTGCAGATAGCAATTTAACAGTTTTGGTGCACACTTTCAACTAACTCACCTCTCCTTTTCTCCCTTTATTTTAGGTTGTATCCCAGATTTGTTTACACCCCAGAGGTGAACTCATGCTTACTCCTCTCTCCAGTCAAAAAGTATTTCCTGCAAAATGGTCCTACCAACAACTGTTTTTATAAGAATGTATGTCATTCAATGTTCATATTTCTGATATTATCTGAATATAAAACACTTAATGCACATCAATGAGCCAGACTTTGCCCCCCCTCCCCCAGTGGATTGCTGCCTCATCACTGTTGTAACACCCCTTCTCTTCCTTGCTGCCTTTCTCATCTGCCTAACCTGTCTTAACCTTTGTAATCCCACTTCCACCTTCTCTTACTATGATCCCTTGCTTTCTCCCTCTATAGCTACATTATAACACATACCTGTCTGTTAACTCCCTTATCTTGTTTTTTTCCTGGGACACCCTTGGGAGCTTCCTCATATTTGTGCTTTATACCATGCTTTCCCAGTTTCCAGCTCATACCACTCCCATTCTTACATCTCCTTCCTAACCGCTATTTCACACTCTTTTAATATAGCCCTGTGACTGCTTTCTTGGCCACTACTTACTGTTCACTGATTGTTCCTGCAGTCAGCTGCTATCTGGTCCTGTTACCCTGCATGCCACCCTGGTCCAGTAAGCTGATGACTCCACCCTAATCTGTTCCGCACCATCACTCCCTGAACTCCAGAAACTGACACACAAATCCTTTGCCACTGTTGAAATCTGGTTAGCCAAATCACAACTAATACTTAACCCCAAAAAAACCCAGCTAATAATATTCCATCCTACAAAAGCCATAGACCCCACTCCTCCATTCACAATACACTCAGTGAACAACACCCCTATCACACCTGTCTCACACACCAAACTACTAGGAGCTATCATAGCTCACAAAATGAAATTCAATATGCATATCCCACACAATAAAAAAGTCCATAAAAACATGTGAACTCTATATAGATTCAAAAAGTACCTCACCAAAAACAATAAAGCTAACCAAACTAAACATTTGCTACAATAAAATAGCAAGGTTTGCTACTGACTCACCCTACAGTACACACCACTGCCTAGCACTCAAGCAATCTCCTGGCTAGAATTACCAAACCAGCTCACCTGTTAACAACTTACAACAGCCCACCAAATCCTATATGATCCCAAAAAAACTCCTGCATTGCAAGGCCTACTGAATATCTATTCTAAAAAATTGCCTACTAAGATCCACCAACAAAGCCTTAGTTGATGTAACCAAAAGCAAAAAATATGTCTGGGGACTCCCTCTACTCTTCCTCGATCAGAAAAACATGGAACACCATCTCCCTGGAAATCAGGACAGCAGAAAACAAAATTAATTTAAAAAAACTCCTCCAGTCTCATTTAAATAAGACTTGGATATGTAACTGTTCAGACCCTGGGTAGCTCCACCTTAATAGATCTATATGACCCTCTCTACATACCAGTAGTCTATTAAACTCTTTCTACATAATAGTACTCTCTTCATTATAGTGCTCAGCTATACTCAGTCACTATTAACCCTTCACTACCACCCTCTATTACATAATAAAGCTCTCCTACTGCTACGGCAGAACTATATATTCCTACCAGAGTGTGTAATCGTATCCCACTGTATATTAACATAGACTGTTTGCATTGTATCATTGTTCTGTAAGCAAATTACAAATGTAGCATCATAATGTATGTTTATCCTACTCTGATGTTACTGAATAAGCATACATCACCTCCTATCTTTTGTTCTGTACTTAGCATGTGTTTATTGTATTTATTTTGTACTAACCATTATATTAATGTAACCATATAACCGAATGGAATGCCCAACAACAGTATTGCATGTTTATCCTATGCTCTTGTACTATATGGTATGTTTATCCTATGCAGATTTTTACTTTGTTCTATATTTAGATTACCTGTGCTTATTGCATTTACTGTGTTAACCATTGTGGAGCTTTTCTCCCTGGGCCTCCACTGGAAAAATGGGCTTTTTGCCCAATCGGACTCTCCCGGTAAACAAATGTAAAATAAAATAAATTAATAAATAATGTTCGATGGAAGAGAAAATAACACAGTAATGTAAAACGACCTTCCAGAAAAGCTTACTTCTAGAGCAATCAATGCATACATATGATGTTTCCTCTGTTTTATAAATATGACAATTGTTGTTATTTGATTTTAGATTTCATGCCCCCCCCCCCCAAATGGCAAACAGGGACAGTCTCATCAGTCTGCCTTTTATCAACCAAAGTAATTTCCAATATCAGAGTAATGGTGCTATACTCTGTCTGGATTTTCAATATAATTTGACTCTAAGACACTTCATTCAGCACATCTGAATAGTCAACAGTAATCATTTTAACAGTCCATGGACACTAATGCATCAATAACACCCTCACCATCACATTGCACTCTGTTACCACCCTAAGGCTTGTTGCAACACTTCCTCCTATGCAAAGAGTAGGAGAAGTTCCATGATGCCATGGCCACATTTCCCCCAGTTGTAGAAATACCACCTTGGCTCTCCTCTTTAAAGAGACTAACAGCCTAGTGGGACTAACCTGGTCAACAAAGGATCAATAAAAACTGACCCAATTTGATGCATAGCTCTTACCTTTATCTTAACTGCATGTTTCATAATCAGGCCAGGTCAAGCTGTAACACCAAGATTGTCAATATAAGGTACAACCTTAAGATGCCAATGACCCATCTATTTGCCAGTATTCCCAAATACACCATTCTCCAGATTTAATAAAATCAGTGTAGACATTGTGTAGAGCCTTACACAGAAGTTACTGTGTCCGTGTATGCAGTTCCCCCTTGGTAGCAACACACCCCCTGCACTGTCCAGGTGCATGATATCAATGTATGTAAGTGTTTTTTTTTTTTTTTTTTAAAGTTTGTGCAACGCGGCATGCAGCAATTGACATGTGCCAGACATCTAAAAATAGAAACCGGGTGCATTTAATTTTTGAATCAAAGGTCAAGTTTAAGCATAGCTTAGTGGGTTTACACAGTGCAGTGCAGTGCTTAGCAATGCTTAAACTTAGTTCTGAGGTATATATAAAATTACAGCAGCATACCACGTAGCCAGTTGGATAGAGCTATGTCCTTATGTTTAGTAGGTGTAGAATTTGAATACGGGGAAGGAAACTTAAGCAATTATTTTCAAAATATGAATTATGCCAATTATTTTTAAATCATTATCTGCTGCACTCAGTTAAGCTCTGCTAAGCTTTGCTAAGCCATGATAAACACTGCTTAACCTTTGTTTAAGCACTTCTTGGCAGTGCTTGGCATTGCTTGGCTGTGCTTAGCTGGTTTGCACACTGCTAAGCATTGCCAGTTTAAGCACTGCTCAGCTCGGCCACGCTGATTTGCAAGCTGCTCAGCACTGCATTTTTAAAAATTGCCCAATGGCGTGAAAGGGTGGGAAAACTATATTAATTGCAACAGGTGGGAATAAAGCATAACCAGTTGGAGTTTGAACTGTGCAAGAACTATGGCAGGCATTGGAGTGGGTGCGTGCTTCTAGGCACAGCTGTGGGGCATTCTGGAGTGCAGCATCATGGCTGGACTCAGGGTGAAAGACCATGAAGACTGGCTGCTGCAGGGACATTTCCAAGGCTCACAGTGCAAGCTGGAGGCCTGGGACCAGTTGGCACATGATCACACCAGTGCTACATATATCCCCCACACAAGTGAGCAGATCTGTCACCACTATGACAACCTGGATCATCAGAAGGGGGATCTTCTGGATACCTGGGTCTGGGAAGTTCAGTCTGGGAATGCCCCACAAGTTTGTAACTACTGTTAGCATTGTTTTACCAATACCTAATCTGAATGTTTGATAGACAGGTATGCATAATAGTGTGCTTCTCTCTCTACAGCTACAGAGGAGAGAGCTTTCAACCTAGATGTCCATGCAGGGCACTTGGCCCAGTTACACCGTGATTGTGGACAGTACAGATTAATTTGCAATCTATAGTCAAATAAGCAAGAAAGAGTAAACTAGTAACTGCCAGTAGGTGCATACAGTAATGATTTGCATATTGCAATGAATGTGGACGTAGGCCTGTACTGCAATAAGTGACTACTGCCAACTATAGTGCAATAAACAGGGAAGACTAAAGCATTAACCCTAATAATGTAAATAAAATAAAGTTTTCAATGCAATAATTGTGTAATTACAGCTATATTGCAACACCTGCATTATATCAACTGTTGTGCAATAAAGACTCAAAACTATACCATTAAGTGCATGAAGATACCCCTGATAAAGCTGTGTTGTGCAATATGTGTGCAATTAGGGCTGTTTTGCATAAAATCAATTATGAAATCTGCTCTGAAATAAAAACACAAAAGAATACCACTACCTGCCTCAAGCTAATAAAGAGTGTTATGCAATAAATGTAGATTCACAGCTGTAGTACAGGAACTGCATTATGACACCTGTTCTGCACTAACATCTGATGCAGTAGCATGAACACCCAATGTTTATTGTTTATATTAAGATTGTCTTGTATTAACCATTGCATTTCAGCTATATGCATCCATGCTCTGAGGTACAGTGCTGCAGGCATGTATGACCATGTAATAGCTGTAGAGTGCAAATATACTAACTGCAACTGTATATGGGTGAGGTAGCCAACCCAATAATCTGATATGTTTTGTAGACTTCACAGATATTTTCTCCCACCAACAGTATATTGTGTACACCTGCATTCTATGTAGTAATGTATAGTTTACTTAGTATCTCTGGCATGCATGAATCTCATGTATGTGTGTGCAACTGTCACTGCAGTCTAGTATAAAACTGTAGCAATATTATCAGGTCAAATTTTGTTTCCAGGTGAGCTTTAGGAAAATATCAGTCAGTTAGTAGTGGCTCAGTAGCTCAGTTTGTTAAATGCTCTGTCTGAAGTACATTTTGCCACACACAGACAAGGGTTCGAATCCAGTTCCAAGTAGTAAGAAATATTACTGAATTAGTTACGTATTGCTGACAGATGTTCTCTCCATGGTTAATACAGGTAAATGGGTGAAGTAGCCCTTATTATGAGTAAATTATTTGTGTGTTCATATGTAACAGACTGTTAACAGCATTGACCAGGAATGTGAAAAGACTTCATAAAATAAAGGAAAAAAGTACAATAGTAATAAAAGAAAATAAAATGTGTAATCTTCATACAGCTGCATGCCTGGAGTGTCTCTAAAAGATTGCCAAAGGTCTATCCCCATGACTGCCAAGGACAGCATTTTAGTTGTTTACTCTCTCTACTGTGCACATACATGTCTCTCACATGTCACTCTGTCACAGTCTGTAATTACTGTTGCATAATCCCTCTGTCACAGATGTATCATCAGCATGATTATGCCAAAAGTGCAGTCACACTACATCAGTCCACAGTACACCTTGGTAGTTGTATAGGTCCACCTGATGTGTAAGTGTTCTCTGTAGTTGTGTATCTACAGGTATTACTGCTTGGTCCATATGGTCCCATGAAGATATCTTGAGAGGTATGTACATGCTACAGCAGCTATAGGGCACTGTTAAACAAAAAGGAAGGACAGACCTGTAGAGTATATAGCAGTACTGTTGTAAACTATATAGCCTATACCAGTATTAATGGACTGTATGTCTCTCTCTCTCCCCACCCCTTATTTTCATCTACATTTATTATTGTTATAAATTGGTTATGGTTTACTATTAACATATGTTGTTCTCTAAATGCTATTTTGGGGCATGTGTTAAATTATTGTTATGTGCTACAATAGTTGCATATTAACATATCTTGTTGAATTACCTATGTTGTTGGCCTTATGCCATAACTGTTACCCGCATGCTGTTAATATACTGACTGTTATGTTATTTTGAAATACTGACTGTTATCTTATGAATTATTGTGTTCCATACCATATGCATCGCTATGTTACTGGGTTATTTCCAATGTTCTGGCATGCTGTTATAACTAACAAAAATGTTTTGTCAATAACTAACCTATACACATTGCTATACCTCTATCACCACAGCATGACAGGGTAGGCCAGTTCCTGCTGATCTGCCTAACCTATCTCAGCCAGCTGTGGCACTGTTTACCAATACGTCTGGGACCCAGGCCCGTGGTCCACCCCCTTTGCTGGCCCTGCACCACCCGCAGGTCGAACCACTTCAGGGGACAGGGCCTGTCCTGGGAGCAGTGGCGGAGGGGCAGTAGTCACCCACGATCATCTACCGGCTACGGTGTGCAGAATTGTGCATAGGAGCTATGAACAATGCCTCTGCTGGATTGAGGGCAGGCTCGACAACCTGGTGGGGCCTGGTGGCCCTGGTGCGCAGCCTCCAGCACACCCACCTTCAGGGCAGTGAAAGAGCAGTGTTGAGTGCCCATGGGTGGGGTTCTCAGTCATGCTGCTGCCATCTGGGGGCACATGCATCTCTGATTCCACAACGCCCTCCCCATCCAAGACGTTTACCCCACTCATGTGTGACACACCTCCACTGTATACTGTCTTGTCTGTCTGCAACTTCTCCTACCCAATTTACCTTTCCACATGTACCTACATCCCTTCCCAAATATTCCACTCTCTTCTTAACAAAAAAAAAAAAAAATTGGGCACCTGTCCCACAAAAACAATATTGCCCTATACATAGCTCTCCATTTTGCACATGTCCACTGGACACAACTAATTAGGTCCAATTGGCATGACAACACATTTATGTTGTCCTCACCCCTCTCTCTGTGGTTTGAGGGTCCAAATTCATATACAAAGTCAGTAATAACTGCACAGCTGTCACTGTACAGGAAATAGAAAGCTAACTTTCATATACCCTTCCTGCACAACCCTACCTGCCTTTCAGTATGTTTTCCCCTGCTTGCCCCAATTTCACCACTGTCCTATCACCCCCCTTTTCTTTTCTTTATTAATTTTTCATGAAGGTTAGTGAGGAGCTAAGTGGCGTGCCACACCAACCCACTTAAATGCGCTTAAAAGTGTTTTAAAGATCCTATGTGTTTCTGACATCTGCAAAATAATAACCCTTGCCATAGCTTAAACCTGGGCCACTGTTAACTACAGTATAGTGCATTAGCACACTAGGCCACTCAGCTGTGAATTAAAATAGGTGTTTCCAGCAAAATATAGTGATTGCCACTGATAGACTGCAAGTACATGTAATGGGAAAAATGGGAGTGTACCTGGGACTGTGATGAAAACACTACACCAGTACACAGCCTAATAAATCATAATGGATGTATGTGAGGCCAGGGATAGCAGGCATACCTGTCAACTATACAGATTGTTGCAGAATGTCCAAAATTTTGCCCCATATTTTTTGCCCTGATTTCATAAATTCGCATTTTAGTGGCAAAGTAGTGGCAAGTCAGTAAAGATTGAGGTTAGAAAATCACGACAGACATTTGAGCTTCACACCTCATACCCTTCTGAAAACATATGCTAATGCAAAACTTGTTATTCTATCAACATTCTAAGTTTGTAAGAACAATATTTAAAGATTGTCCCTATTTTTGGGCCTTTGTCTCACTTTCATTTATGGCTTTGTCCAGATTTCTTGCTCTAAGAGGTTGAGAGGTATAATAGCAGACAACTGTTCCCTTTTATCAGCAACATCTGTAAACACACCTGCTATGGGATTAATCGTAAAGTACATGTGTACAACTGGGATCCTACTGCACAACAACTGCCTTTGAAAGCCATGCACATAATGATAGATGCAGACATGTGTCACAGACTGTATGTATTCCCATATATCTTGCAACTATACCTGCTACAGCACTGACTCAGTAGTTCAGTCTGTTAAATGCCTTGCATGTAGTATATTTTTCTGCGTCTCCATTACATCATCGAATACATGAATATCAAACGGTCACATGAGCGAATATTCATGTACTCGAAAATGGTACTGTGGGAGGCTGTGCCCCCCTCCCCCCATTAAATATATATTCCTACTTTGAGATTGCACTACAGTGAGGAAAGGGCAAAAATCCTGATCGTCACTGTACCGCAAAAAAAATTCATAAACTTCGAGTACATGAATATTCGCTCATGTGAGCATTCAATATTCACATATTCGATTAAGTGCTATAGACCCTATTTTGCCACTCACAGTCCTGGCTTTGAATCCATTGTGTTGCCCATCAATTACATTCTTGTGAACACAGCAAGTAATGATTGAGTCATGCAATTTTAACCAACACAGGTTGCTGATGCTGCATTAACTGCTACCCATGTTTGCAAGTCAAAGGCCTGTAGGTAGGGACACACTGCATATATTTGTATAGCCAATAAAAAATGTATACCATCTACTACTCTGTGATTGGCACTGTTACATAACAGATGTACCTTACACACATGCCTGGATTGGACTGTAAAGTATACCCTTATCCTGTCTCTGCTATGATGACACCACTGACACTGCTGCCTCAGTTACACATACAGCTTGCTGTTCTCCAAAGAGTTCACACTCACCTCTATGTGTCCTACGCTGCAACAGCAGCTGCAGCCTGGAACATATGCAGCTGTATGTTAAGCTAGCTGCTACAGACCTACCATTTCTCACAACTCCATAGAACAAGGGATCCAGACAACACCACATATAAAGGCTGGGGGGCAAAGGTCCAGGGAGAGGAACATGCAAGCAGATAGAATAGCAGCTACTGCATCAGCATGCATATTCTGATGGGTGTGATGACTGACATTCACATGTCTCTCTCTCCTTACAGACCTCAACCCACAATGTTTACCACTTAACTGCCAGATAATCACAATATCATGGGACAATGGCCAAACAAATCACGCAAAACTGTGGACATACCTGATAAATATCAACAGTGGATAGTATTTGTACCTATCCTCTGTGATGCTGTAGTCTCCACAACTCACTAATGTCCATCTCAAAGACTAAGAAAGAGGATGCCCTAAAGTATTGTACTGTGGTGCCATGTCATTGGCTAATGAAAGTGCAACCCAGCTGTTTTGGATGTAATTAGCACATCTGAGCCACAGACTGGTGCACAAGCAATTACCTGTTAATGAGCATTCCCTACAAAAGGCAATCAACTGCCTATAGGGAACAAGTCTGCATGTTGCTTTATTCAGATACACTGCAGTATAGCAACCTGTTTGCAGAGGATCTGATCAAAAAAGGATTGCTTCACTCTACCAGGTATGTAATGCATGTGCCCATGTAATGGGATGCAGATGGGAGGATGGAGGTATGGGGGAAAGGGTTTACAACAGTAGGCCTATAGTACATCTATGGAATTGATATGTTGGTGATACTCTGCTGTCCAACAGCTGCAGGCATGCCTCTCAACTGTCCCTGCTTTGATTGAAATCACAGCTCTGCCCCTGTTACTCCCTCCTACAATGGTTGGCTCCCGTAGGAAAGCTAGTGGATTATCATTTAGACATACTGACAGTAAGTAAGGGTGTACAAAGCTATAATATCACACAATGTACTGCAAGTCACCTCCTCTCAGTCTGTCAATGTCACACAGAAATAGTTCAGACATTGTAAAGGTGGCCCTGATGTACTCTGGCTAGGTCACTGTCACTGTTTTCTTGACATTCGTACCACATTGCTTGAGAGCTATGGCTAACATACCTGTCAAACCCTTACAGCAGGAATTCAGACCATAGCCATTATTAGTGAGGGGGATACAGGCCCAAACATAGCAACAGAATGTACATATTGGCCATACAAAGTAAGACTATGAATAGACTAATGGAGATTACTGTAGCATAAGTGTGTTCTGATGATCTGGTGTGTCACAGCCATATCCACTATATTCTTACAACTATCAATGACTGGCCAAACATTTGTCAGACATCCACATGTTTGTGCAAAAAGACCACATCTATGAGGCACACATTCACATTCTGCAAACATCTGTGTAGTGGAGTGGAGTGGAGTCCAAGATCTTGTACCTGGTAAGTGTGTTCATGTTGTTTGACAGACTGTATATACCCTAAGAATGTTAAGGGCTGCCATGCTGCCCTAGGCACAACTGTTATGCTTAGCCAGAGTAGAATAGTTGTATGTTCCATTTCGGAGCAGTTAACTGATGTGCACAGAATGGGTAATCACAGCTGTGTATTTACAGGAACATTAACACATTTACACTTATTGTTAAGAAGGACTATGCAGCCTGCTATACAGGAGGCAATCACTCCAAGATGCCTGTTCACACACAGTAGGGAGATGGTACATACCTGAGGCACCGATACTACAACTAGTATATTATGCTCAAGAAAGGTGCACTGGTTTTAGGTGTAGGTCTATCAGACACACTGTCATATTGCTTATCTCAAAGGTGTATTGTACTAGCAATGTTAACCATATGTAGCTGCATGTTATAAAGGGCCTGCCTTGTATGTGTATGCTGTTGTGTGTTTGTGTGTTGTGCATGAGATCAGAAATAAGATGTGGGATGTGTAATGCAGTTGTAGCTCCTCATCTGTATGTGCCTGTGTGAATTACCATACATAATAGTACAAGTAGTAATGCATTGATTTTGTCTTCCTCCTCACAGGTGAACATGGGGGTTGGAGTTTGTACCTCTCACAACCTGATGCCAGTATCTCATTAGACTCTGATGATGATGGTGGCATTAGTGAGGCACATGTGGGGTTGTTGGGGTGTGAATCTGTCCCAGGGGTTGACATCCCACTTCCTCCCCATTGTCCCCGCACACAGTCAGTATGCCCTCACATACCTAGTCCCCTGAGGCCACAGATATTGGGGAGTCTGAGAGTGGCAACATTGAACAGGACAGTGTGACAACTATGGCATCAGTGAGTGTAGACACTGGCCATAGCCAGAGAACTGGAGATATCCCACACAGGCAGATTGCTAGGGGTGCTCAAAGGAGGACTGCTGCCCATCCACCACCTATCACAGGTGTCACATCACAGGTCACTCGCAGCATATTTCGGTCAATCATGGAGGCACAGGCACATTCCAAATGCAACACCAGACAGATGCTCAGGATTATGGATGCAGCACAGTCTGACATCTGTGACTGCCTCCACTGCATGGGTGACACCATGGATCATTTCACTGATGTAGTGGACAGATGGTGGGCTGAAACAGTGTCAGTCTTTCACCGGACATTGTCTGTGCTGGAACATCTGGTTGAAGTAGGGCATCGGACACGTGGACATTAGGTCAGCAACACCATCTGCTGAGACTCCATGTGGCCATCCACACTCACGCTCCCATAGTGGCAGTACCTCCAGCACTACAGAAGGAAGTGTGCTGTCCACACCATGACATGGCAGGCCTTGGGCACATGGTCCTGGGCAGTCCCATGAGGGACACAGGCCCAGCAGACAGCTGTCACCATCAGCTAAAAGCACCACATATGACCCTGGGCATGGTGGTGCCAGTGCCATTCCTGGCAGAGCCAGTTCCCATGTTTGTGGCCAGAGATGGTGAACTGTCCACTCTGCCATGTATGGTCCACTGCTGTCCAACATACACATGTGTAGGGCTAGCACTGGGCTTGACTGTGTACATGCAGACCCTCAAACATCACTGTCACATGTAGGTCACCAACAGACACACATGACACCTCTCCATGGCCCATCTAACCACCACCCCTTCCTGACTCACACACATGCTGTCAATTGTTTGGCACAGTCTAGGCCTCTGGCACCCCCACATACACCCTGTGCATGTGATGATACCTATGCCACATCCCTGACATCCATGCCATAGATGCAGGGACATGCAAATATGTGTCTGATGCATAGTGTGACTATATTACT
>NC_056735.1:1090809643-1090882143 GCF_019279795.1 Protopterus annectens | reverse complement strand
GTGCAGGAGGGGGGCTAGCACTGTTTAGTTTTTTTTTTGTTTGTTTTTTTTTCACATTTTCGAACATTCAAATGTTCGATCATATGGTGTTGACTATATGAAAGTCGAGCATTTGGATGTTCAATTATAAGAAGTAGAACCATATATATATATATATATATATATATATATATATATATATATATATATATATATATATATAGCATTAACATATATATAGGGTCTATATTATAAGATCGACATTTGAAAACATCGAATATTTATTATTTATTTTATTTTACATTTATTTATTTTATTTTTATTTTACATTTGTTGACCGGGCTAGTCTAACTGGATACATGTCCATTTTCAGTAGAGGCCCGGGGAGAAAAGCTCCAGACACAACATTATACACAATACAATAACGATATATATTGGAATTACATTAGCATTTTTTAGAGTATAGAGAGAAAAGAAAAATATATTTGGGGTAGTTAGTTAGAAGGAAATAATATGCTTGTAAATATTAAAATTATATGCAAACCTTTGTAATCAGGAGAGAAGTGGGAAGGTTGAAGAGGAAAGTATGTGGAAGAGAGGAGAAGTCAGAGAGCAAAGAAAGGAGATCAGTAGTCTACATTAGTGGGGTAAAGGGTGAAAGTGGCCTTAGGTAGTAGGAAGATAGAAGTGAAAGAGGAAGCAGTTAGTCAGGGTTTGTGCAGGGGCACATCCAGTGAGATTTTAGGTGAAGTTTGAGTCTTAGTTTAAAGAGAGAAAGGGATGGTAATTGAGTTAGGTCTGTTGGTAGGAGGTTCCAGTGTTTGCCAACAGTGTTTGAGAAAATGCTATCGCCTGACAAGTTATTAGACTTCATAGTACAGACAAGTAATCTAGTAGAGGAAGTGATGCTAGATTCGTGTATGGGGTGATAAGGTTAGTGAGAATAGGAGTATTTTCAGGTTGATAAAAGATTTTATGAGCAATGATGAGTTGGGAAAATGTTAGTAAGTTAGGTAATTCAAGCCAGTTGAGTTGCTTAAGATTGAGACAATGGTGTGTCTTGTATGGGTTGCTGGTAGCAAATCTGGCGATATTGTTATAAGCATGTGATAATTTTTGGAGGTTAGTTCTTTTTAGATTAGTATAAATAGACGAAGCATAGAGAAGTGTAGAGATTAAGTGAGAGTGGGCAATGGTGGTTCTGGCTTGTGGAGTAAGGAAAGGTTTGATTCTGTATAAGGAACCAATTTTTCTGTTCACTGCTTGTATGGTGTTGTTAATGTGAATATCATAGGTGAGGTTGTTGTCGATAGTCACGCCTAACAGTTTGGTAGATTGTTCAGGTGTTATCAGGGTGCCTTTGCTAGATACAATAGAGAGATCAATGGGTGGGGACCTATTGGTAGGTGGAAATAGTAGCAGCTTGTTTTTTTTGGCATTGAGAAGTAGGCAACGCTTAAGGAACCATTCTTCAACCATGTTAAATACCCTTTGGGTTTTATAGTGGAGGTCTGAGGTGGAGTTAGCAGAGCAAATGAGTGTGGAATCATCGGCATATTGAATACAGGTGGCCTCTGGGACTGCAATGTGAAGGTCGTTGATAAAGAGAGAAAAGAGAAGAGGTCCTAGTATTGAGCCCTGGGGGACTCCTATGGAGACTGGTAGAAGGGATGATAGTTTATTTTGCCAGACAACTGCTTGTTGCCTATTGTTAAGGTAAGATTTGAACCACTGAATAGCTGGGGGGTCGAGAGCCAGAAGTTCCAGGGTATTTATCAGTATGGGATGGTTGACCATATCAAAAGCCTTTGACAAGTCGATGAAGAGAGCAGAAGAGAGGGTGCTGTTATTACGGTTTTTATTGATGGTATCAGTGAAGGATAGAAGGGCTGTGGTGGTGCTGTGAAATGGCCTAAAGCCATGTTGGCAAGTAGCCAAGATATTGTATTTTATTAACTGATGGTGAATACATTTTTCCATGACTTTAGCTAAGGGTGAAAGAAGAGCTATTGGTCTGTAGTTAGAATAGTCAGTGGATTTTCCACCTTTATGAAGTGGGATGATATGGGAGACTTTCCAAATATCAGGGATGATACCTTCATTAATGGTTCTATTTAGTAGGATGGATATGGGAATGGCAATGGATTTTGCTGCTATTTGCAGATATTCAGCAGAGAGTTGGTCTGCTGAGGGGGAAGAAGGTTTAAGCTTTATGAGGATTTTATAGATAGAGTTCGTAGAGATGGGGTGGAATGTGAAAGTTGGTAGGGTTATAGAACTATTTGACGTTTGGTTCCTATTGTCAGAAGACAGCTGGCTTGCCAAGGACTGGATGGTCTCTGTAAAGTAGGTATTGAAATTATTTGCAGTTTGGAGTGGGGTGTTTTGGTCAGCATCATGAGGAGATGGTGTACTACAGTGACCAGGTTTAAGGAGACTATTGATGCTTGCCCAGAATTTCTGAGGTTGCTTTTGGTGAGTTTGTTGAAGCTTGCTATAGTAGTTCTTTTTGTCAGATAGAATAGCCCTTTTTGTCATATTTCTAAATTGTTTGAAGATTTGTCTATCAGGAGAGGTTCTGTTAGTTCTCCAGTTATGCCAAGCTTTATTTCTTTGTAGTATTTTATTCTTAGTTTCAAGTGTTAGCCATGGGGATGGTTTAAATTTCATTCTAATAGATCGTTTGGGCGCATGCTTATCTAGGATAGCAAGAAATAGTGAGTTAAAGTATGTTACAGCTTCATTGAGTGGAAGGTTTTTAACAGGTTTCCAATCACAAGCTTTAAGTTCGTTCTGGAAGAGGTCGGGGTTGAAATGTTTCTTAGATCGAATTGTTCTGTATGTTGGGGTGATAAAGATATCATTCTTTTGTCTTATTATGTAGGTAAGCATGTGATCACTAAGATCATCTGGTAAGGTGCCCACCATGTAAGAGGTTGGGTCTTTATTTGTAAGGATCCAGTCTAAGGTACTTTCTTTGTTATTTGGTTTGTTAATTCTGGTCGTTTGGTTGATAGTTTGAGTAAAGCCATGGAGATTAATGTGCGTGGAGGGGTTAGTGGTATTAATGGTTTTCCAGTCGTAATTGAAGTCACCTAGTACTATAGTTTCCTGTGGGTAGTCTGTAGACACCCATCCAAGGATTTCTTCAATAATTATGTTGTTATTACCAGGGGGTAAGTAGAGACAAATTATGTAGATGGATTTTTTAGGGTTAATCTGCAGTTTAGAGATGAGGATTTCAGCTTTATTTTGCAAGGGTAGGATGTCATTAATAGAGGAGATCTGGAGTCCATTTTTGTAAAGGAGTGCTACTCCTCCTCCCTTACGTTTTAGGTGGTCCTGCCTTAGAATGTTGAAACTTTCTTTGTTATTTGGTTTGTTAATTCTGGTCGTTTGGTTGATAGTTTGAGTAAAGCCATGGAGATTAATGTGCGTGGAGGGGTTAGTGGTATTAATGGTTTTCCAGTCGTAATTGAAGTCACCTAGTACTATAGTTTCCTGTGGGTAGTCTGTAGACACCCATCCAAGGATTTCTTCAATAATTATGTTGTTATTACCAGGGGGTAAGTAGAGACAAATTATGTAGATGGATTTTTTAGGGTTAATCTGCAGTTTAGAGATGAGGATTTCAGCTTTATTTTGCAAGGGTGGGATGTCATTAATAGAGGAGATCTGGAGTCCATTTTGTAAAGGAGTGCTACTCCTCCTCCCTTACGTTTTAGGCGGTCCTGCCTTAGAATGTTGAAACCAGGAGGAATTATTTCGTTATCTTTAATTCCTGGTTTTAGCCAAGTTTCTGTAAGGCAGAAAATATCAATTGAGTGAGTTTCAAGTAGAGCGTGAATGTGGGAGATTTTGTTATTTATGCTGCGAACATTTAGGTGCTATTAGTAGGGAGTTAGTTTGTTTAATTAGACCAGTGGGATTTTGGTCGGATGTGGGGTGGTTATTTAGTGAAACTGCTATGGTAGGGCCTGGATTAGGGTGTATGTCCCCATCCTTTAAGAGCTGATTTATGGATGAGGATATGAGGTTATGTGGGATGTTTGAGAGAAGTTTCCATTTCTTTGTGTTATGGTTCAATAGCTTTATATGGATATATCGATGGTATTGTGGTAACAAGTAACATGGCGAAAAAGTTATGTTTATGTGTTTGCGGGAGTAGACTATGTTTGGTGTGGTAGTGTGTTTTGGAGGGAGGTTTGTGAGGAATAAATTGGGTTTCTCATAATAGGTGAGGAGGTAGGCAGATGTAAGGATAGAAAGGATAGGTAAGTAGATTGATATGAGGGAGACATTTAGAGTGGGGACTTTTGATATAGTAGGCATGTTTAAAAGAGTGGTAATATGGGCTTCTTGTTGTGTGGTTGGAAAAAGAAAAGCAAGGTTAGGCAGAAAATGCAGGAAGAACTATAGGAAGGAAGGAGTTGAAAATGGTTTGGGGTGAAATAACCAGTAGTAGAGAGTAGTAGTGACAGAGGTGTGGGAGGAAAGGTGTGGTTAGATGCAGGCTGTGAGTAGTTAACAAGTAGGTGGGATGAGGAAGGGGTGTGGCTTGGTGTGTATAAAGGTAGGACTACTGGGGGTGGGATTTGGGGGTAGGGTAGGGAAGCGGAGCGGGGCACACACAAGTGAATGAGGAGTAGAGAGGAGACAATCAGAGATGCAGGTAGTTATAGTGAAGTATGTAAGAGCAGTAGGGGGGAGGGTTAGGTAGGATGGAGGATATCCAGGAATAGGAAAAGTGCAGTAAATTGACAGGGGAGAAATTTGGAGAGGAGTAGTGAAGTGCTGAGAGGGATAGATGTTAAGGGAAAAGGGAGATAATAAAATGAAGAGGTGAGACAGGGATAGAGTAAAAGTGAAGAGAAGAATGAGGGAGAGGGATTGGAGCACCACCTAGTGGACAACGGTGGTATAGGGAGAAAAAGGTGAAGGTGTAGGAAGACTCAGCTAGTCAGGAGCTCTGGAAAGACCAGTGACAGTGAGGCAGGACAGGCAGAGTGGAGTTGCAGGCTTATGTGGTAGCTAGAAGAGGGGAAGGGAGGAGGAGGAGGAGGTGGAGGGTGGGGAAGAGCTGCTGAAACTCAGATTCAGGGTAGCCTTAGGACACTGGTAGGGCAGAAAACTAGAGACCTACAGCACAAGAGGTTAGATTCTAATAACCTACTTTCTTCCTTCTTTACTTTGAGGATGTCAGAAGAGACAGTCAAGTAGGTGCAGCCAAAGCAGTGTGGATGGGCCACAATGTCCCAATACAGCTTGAGGTTAAGAAGAGATTCAGGTCCTTGTAGAGCTAGGAACTTAGGTAAGGGAGGGAGAGAAATGTAATGGTGGAAACAAAGGTTAGCATAGTAAGCAGTGGTACATAGTGCAAACACTGTTGTAACAATATTATATTTTCATTCATCTTACAGTAAAATCTAGTATTTGTAGGTTGATGAGCAGTGTTATGGTGTATATTATGGTTAATCTACAGTAAAACGTTTAGGTAGTGCATTTAAAAAGTAAATAACATATGGTCAACACCATATGGTGGATGTCTTCAAACATCGACCTTATAAAAAGACAAAAAGAAAGAAGAAAAAAGTACCCTAATGGGTTTAAGAAGGGGGGCAAGCTCCCCTGCACCCCCCCACACCCCCTGCTACTTAAATATACCAACTCTGAGACCGCACTACATTGCGGGGAATAGAAATTTCCCCTTATGGAGATTTCCGTTTACATGCTCGAGATTCTGAGCATTCGATATTCTCGTGTTGACAATGTCAGATTCGACATTGTCGGCTTTCGAGAATATAATATAGACCCTATATATATATATATATATATATATATATATATATATATATATATGTGTGCCACATACTGATAGATAGGTTAATCATGTGTAAGAGGGATATGAAGAGGCAAATATGTATACATAACTGTCTGTATGCCCAGACATATTTCCACATAGCAGTTCTTTGGGCAGCTGAGGCATCAGACATGGGTTCAAGTTAGCTAAGTGTAGGAGAATGCCCAGTGTGACTGTCAGTACATAGAAGGTGACTCCAGGCCAGACCTACCAGCAATCCAGTCTGGGATTTTGTGTACTGCAGCCAATTGGCTGCTGTACCTGATTCAACAGTCCAGCACCTCCCTGAAATTTTGTCCAAGGCATTCCCCAACTGTTTGCTGAACATACTATATGACACATACCAGTCTGAAGAAGTCTCTGAATATTGGTGAAGAGACGAAAGTGCTTACTGAAGATATTTCATTAAATTATTTTGATTTCCATCGGGTTTTATTTACCACCTTCCAGGTTACTCAGAGCATGTATAATGTCTGTAGGTTTGTCCCTCTGTCCCCCATTTTCTCTGGCTTTGTCCAGCTTTCTTGCAGTAACAGATTGTGGTGTTTTGACAGTCTGAGAGACTCCTACCATACAAGTAGCTCACATGCACAAGTTGTAGGTGCGGCCAGTTTTGAACTATCAACACCATCAACCATGCTAATGTCCTTAGCCCAGTGAGCCACAACAGCTTCCAGAAAGTGAGGTTTAATTCCTCACATTATCAACAGCATAAAACATACACTGTGACCCTGCTGTGACCCCTGCATTTTGTGGACAGTAGAACATGTGGTCAGGTTCTTTGTGACCGCCCTGGAATTGTGTGGTTTACTGCTATAGCCTTTTAAACATACTGTTACTGTAGTTGTATAGGAACACTAATGTGTTGGTGGTAGGGGACTCTGGCATTGACAGTCGTGCATCTGTCCTATGACCCCACTGTTTGATATTTCCCTTGCATAATGCAGTGGGGTTTCCAGTCATGTGGCACTCAGTACTGGACAGAGTACCTGTTGTCTCAAGTAGCTGTTAGTTCTCTCCAAGTAGCCCAGTAGCCCGAACTATTCCCTTGAATACATGCAGCAGGTCCATACATATGCTACCATAGTGTAGTACCCCGTGCATCTGATGTATAGGAGAGTAACTTGTGAATTCAGCAGTAGAGAGACCTGTGTTTCAGGGCTGACTCTGTCTGATGTATGCAGTACACAGCCAATACATGGTTAGGTACAGGTTGAGTGGTGTGGCTGGCATCCTTTTTCCTATATATGCAAGTTGGAGTAAGGTGTCAGTCCCTAGAACCCTAGATTGTCAGTGCATGTGCTATGCATTGCCTCTTGGCCAAGTCCAGGGCATACCGGGCACACCTACATCTGCCTACGGAGACAGCCTCAGGGGGTTCCTCCTCCAAGTCCCCCTGTGGGTGTGGCTGTGGAGTCCTAGACACTGGTGGGGGGCTATGTGTCCCTTCCCTGTGATGATCCTGCTGCAGCTGTTTCTGCAGGATCATATTGTGAACATCTGTGCACATGTGGCTGGAGAGTATTGAAGGGTTCCACCAGATATATCAAGGCACCGGAACAGTGACTTGAGCAGCCCAAACACACACTCTATGATATTACTAGTTTGTGTGTGTGCCTCATTATGGTGTTCTTCGGTAGGTGTGTGTGCATTTCTGATGGGTGTCATCATCCATGGTTCCAGTGCATAGCCAGCATCCCCCAGTAGATGGCCATATGGGATGTCCCTCTTGGCAAACTTCTGGTACAGCTGTGATGCTTGCCAGATATTGGAGTTGCGATAGCTGCCAGGGCTGCCAGCACCCACATTCATGATAATCCCCTGGGCATTGCACACAACCTGGCAGTTGATGGAGTGCTACCCCTTACAGTTAATGTAGACTCTACCCTCCTCACCAGGCAGTGCTTTGATGTGGACATGAGTGCAGTCTATTGTACCCAGTACCTCAGTGTCATGTGCTACATGGTAGAAGAGACCATACCTCTTAACCTCTTAGTACAAGAAATCTGAACAAACACATAAATAATGAGGGGACAAAGGCCCAAAAATAGAGACAGTTTTTAAATATTGCTCTTACAAACTTAGAAAGTTGATAGAATAACAGGTTTTGCATTAGCATGAATTTTCTGAAAGGTATGAAGTCTGAATCTCAAATGTCTGTCATTATTTTCTGAGTTTTGTCTTCAAAGATTTAACAATCATTTGCCAGACAATAACAATTTTATGAATAACAAGCCAAAAAATAGGAGGCAAAAATCTGGACATTCTGTGAAAATCTGTACGGTTGAGAGGAATGGAAGAAATGCATACTGCTGGCCCTCTACTCAGGGGTGTGGGGTAAATAAATGTGCTCACTGGCATGTGTTTGCATGGCATCCAGGAAATGGTGACATACCCTAGATGTTGAAGTCTGTGAGACCCCCATCATGTCCCCAGTTGGTCTTTGAAAAGTACCTGTAGCTAGTATCCTAAGGGCTACACGTACCTTTGTTTCCACTAGGATGGGCTCCCCTCTGTTGGCTCTGGGTATGATTTGAGGCCGGCAGAGCTCAGTGAGTTCTTGTAGTATGTCCCTGTCCACCCTGTAGTGCTCTACAATCCCCAGCTCATGTAGCTCCTGGAAGGTTACCCTGGGCCTGTCTAGACCTATTGTCGTCAGCAGCAGCAGCACTGACCTCAGCATCAAGCACGTACATATGTAGCAGAGCTGCAGCAGCCCATAGCATTATCTCAGTTAAAATTCCCAAGTCTGTACTCCAATGGTGCAGAGTATGGGGGAAAAGTCAGCTAGTAGGGTGTGTGCAAATTTTATAGTGCTCCGCTGCAGATGCAGCCTGTGTGATTGGCTAACTATGATGCATTCCACCTGTCAAGTACATCACTGAGGGGTTGGAATGACCCACTTTAGGTGGAACAGGGGTCATCAGTTATTTATATATGACTGGCTTTCTTAGCCAATTTCTTTTTTTTTTTTTTTGACAGCCTTCTTTGCTAAGCACTGTGGCATGGCACACAAACCTGTGCTGCAGATATAAACAATGCTCAGCGGTCAATAGACACAGCCCATGAATGGGCATGCTCAGAACAGCAGCGCATCACACAAACATGCTGAAACCAGCTTAAACATGTGCTCTAGACCTAAACAAAGCTAAGCAGCACTGGACACACCCCCACTGCTCAGCTCAGCGGTGCGCAAACAGGCACCACAAAATTAATCTTGTAATATTTTGTAAACTCAGTAACCTTTCAATCTCTACATATACTGTAGACAACATTGTGATTATCCAGTTGTGAGCTTTCATAGCAAGTTAAGCAGTTCTGACTGTGATACTTGGTTATGGGGGCATGTAAGGAAATATGAAAATTCTGATAATACAGATAAATAGTTGTTGCACAGTTAATTTCTCTTTACTGTTAATAAACTGAGTCCAAGTATCAGTGTAGTTGTTTTACCCATCATGTATGCTTTGTGATGAAATCTTTTTCTATCTTGTATGTATTGTGGTTTTAAAATTATTAATGTAAATACAAACAGACAATATTAGATGTCTCGAGGTGTTATTAGGCTGTAAATAAATGAAAACCTGCAGGGATGACTAGACTGTAGCAAGTTAAATCCTCAGTATAGCTGAAATGTTGTTCACTATGGCTCCTGTCTTACAGTCATCATGAGTTCCAGAATTCAGATGTAATTGGTATGGTTGAAAAGACCATATTAAACATGGGTCCCAATTCCAAGGCATGAAGAACTCCACTGGCAATGTTTTACCATGTAGACCTCATGCTATGGCATGTTTTAGCCAACTATGAATCCATTTCATGATTAATACCAGTTTGCAGCAAACACACTATCATCTGTTTGTGAAACAGCCCATTGAATGCTTTAGAATAATATAAATAAGCTACTATACACTACTTCTCCTGGTCTGTCAAGGAAGATAGCTTTTCAAAAAAGGATATAAGGGATGTCAAGGTTGAACTTCCCCTAATGAAGTCATGTTGTACTTTATCTAGGTGAATATCGCACTGACTGTCCCTTATTAGCAGTCATTGCACACGTCTTTCAAAACATATACACACATTGGAAGTTAAACTAATAGGTCTATAACTTTAAAAAATAGGAGCAACTTTAGCCTTTCTCCTGTGTTCTGAAAGTACAGAAAGGCTTAAAAGTTTTATATTTTCTCTAATAAAGTTATAGTGTAATATTATGCATTATCAGCAATGAATGACTTCCGAACCCTCTGGGTTGGGAAGTCATGTATGGTGTGTTCATGTGCCCAGCCATTGCGAAGCCTGGCTACACTACTGTCACTAAGCATCATACTGCTGTTGATGTGCATCATGCTTCCCTGTTGTCTATGCACATCACATGGTGTCCAGTGTAGGCAGATGTGCATACCAGGTTACCCTTTTTCTCCTGGATTACACCCAAAGTATGGAAATGACCTAAACAGGCACAAACTCTGGTAGATTTCTTACATGGTGCAGTGTCCTTTGCCTACTGGACAGAGAGCAAAGGGAGCATTTTGTGGAAGGGTATGAAGCTCCCTTTACAAAATTAATGCCTGGCACCAGCTTATGAGGGTACTGACTGATGTCCGTGGTATCATGTTCTCTGTTCAACAGTGCAAGAACAAATATAGTGACCTATGATGCACCACTTAAACCTTTTCTGCCAGTGAGAAGAGGGGGTTCAAGAGGGGCAACACCTTTAATTGTTAACATTCTGTTCTTGGTTTGTCAGTGTACATTAGACCTAGCACCACTAGTTGCAATTGCCTTCTATTGTCAGGAATATATTGTACTGATTGTTGCTTATTTTATGTTTTCTAGGATCTCAGGAGATGCAAGACAACATTGTGACCTGATGGAAATAATACAACAGGTTCTTAGGTGGCAGGTAAGTCTAGTGTATTGCTGGTAATAATGTACTTTTGCAATAAACCATAACACACATTATTAATCTGTTGTATTATTGTCTTTTTTGTTTTTGCTTTTTTTTTTTTTTTTTTTTTTTTGCTTTGGCTTTGCTTTTTATTGTTTTCCTAGGCCATACCAATCTGCACTGGCCAATATGGATTCTTCTGGGTCTTCAGCTGTCCTCAAGCCTGGCTTTTTGCAGAATAATAAAGGTCACCCTGTATATGACAGTGCAGAGGGCTGACTGGTGGTCTCTGTGAACTCTCTAACAGTGGTGCAGATGGGCCTTTCTAGGTCACCCAGTGAAAAGTGCAGCAGCTGGTGATGGCTGGATGCTGACACTGGCATGTTGGTGTATCTCTTTGTGTGGCTGGTAGAGTTGTATAACCAGATGACTCTGTCCATTGGACCATCAGAGGGAGTGCCTATGCATGGTCACAAAGGTGACTGATGTCTGGGGGGTTCCTTTTTGGGTGGGTCTGGTAGGCCCTGCTCAACCCTCCCTAGTCCACATAGCTTTGTTTCCCATCCCTTTGTGTCACTCCCCATCCCATGTTTTTGTCTAGCCCTGCCCCTCACTATTTCTGTCCTATCAGCCCATTCCTTTCCATTGTCTCCCCCTCTGATATATCAGACTTTCATGTCAGTCTTTGGTTGTGTTATATGTCTGTCTGGCCCTGCTTCCTTCCTTCCCCTTTCCTTCCATCCTACCCAGACATTCCCTTTTCCTCCTTTCTGTTCTTACCATGTTAAAAAAGTAAATGAGCAACTATACCCACAACAAATATACCATTCCTCCCCAACCCAGTCTTTCCTCACAGTTTCCTGTGTGTTCCTCGTTTTGTTCTTCCCCCATTACTGTCTGCTCTATTTCCCAATTTCCTCCCCATTTGTATGATAAATGACAGCATTTTGCTGTATTGTCCTTCTGTAGGTGGCCTACAGTGCCCATGTTACAGCTATGGGGTGTTTTGATGCACATGTGAATACTCATAGCAGCAGGCATGCCACCTGCATGATATTTTCCTTTGGGTCACACGATCACTCATAGTGCAGTCATGCTAGCAGTGTGTTGACAGCCATAATATTTCATTATGTAGCCCTATTCTGATGTGCTGTCATTCATGCATGTTTAATTCCTGTCAGAGCCACAACATGCTAAATGCATCAGGTTATTTAACACTTTATGGTTTCATTTTGCTTTTTACCATAGCTAGCTCATTTGGTGCCCTGAGTAGATCTTTAAAGTGGTACCCCCATGAAAGGCAAATGTATACATATACACATACACACACACACACACACACACACACACACATATATATATATCTATATATATATATATATATATATATCTATATATATTTATATCTATATATATATATATATATATATATATATATATATATATATATATATATATATATATATATATATATATATATATATATACACACATGTATATCAAAAATATACAACAAGAATACCAAACATACACTCATTGAAGGCAGCTTGTAATATCCAACCAGTAATCCAGAGACCTGGTTTTCAGGATAAATACAAACAAAGTAAGACTTAATTTGGGATTCAAGCAAATATGACCCACAGCTGACTGTAAATGGCTTATCTACCCCTCTTCTCCATAGAAATAAGGCAACTGGTGCAGTGTTTAGAAAAAAAATGTTTTATTTAGTGTTCACAGATGGATAAGTGCTCTTGCAGTCAAATCTTAATGGTTTTACAGTGAGCTCTGTCCTGGTTATAAGGGCTTTGTGAAGAGAGGGGTCAGAATAGCCAGGTCTTTTAATTGGTGGAAGTAAAATACACCTAATTTGTATATGTCAAAATGGGGGGGTGTTTTAATTGGTGGAGATAAAGCATACCTTATTTAAATATGACCAAATATCTACTAACGGAATGGGGTATCTTCACTAACTAATCCTCACCTATCCTCTTTACAGTGCTTGTGTTATATATCAACATCAGCTAATACATCATCTCTTTTTTTCTTTTTTGTGGTTATTTCGAAGTTTATTTGTTTTTACATCATAAAAACTGGCTGGTCGGTGTCCAGTTCCAAAGATTGGTTTACCTGGGATAACCCTGTTGAGTGAAGTCTGGATGTAAAACCAGTCAGACTGCCAAACATGAATTAAGGATCTTCCCACTCCTGCAACGGTACCAAGCTGATTACTAAAACTGTGACAAAGTACAGCAAACAGTTTGCTACACTTACTACAAGACACACTCTCTTACCTCATGTTAAGCACTTCAGGTTAACCATTATTGGTGCTAATACTGTGCTCCCGCCCCATCAGCATTTGATGATTGCGACTCCAACAGCTTGTTCCTGTGTTAGCCACCACATTTGCCCTGCCCTGCTTACACCTCTGAATTTATGGGAATGATCATATGAAATCTAAACCTACAGACTTTATGTCTTGTGCAGTTATATCATTTTCAGTCAGGTGGAAAAATATTTTATCAAAATTTAGTGGAAAAATTATACTTATTTGGGGCATGTTGTAATAATGAAACTAAATAATAAAAAGTGATGCATTTTATAAGAGTGTTGAGATATTCAAGGGATACATATCAAACACATGATGAATGGTCAACAGCTGACTCTACTTGCTGTCCTCATGACTCACCACACATTTTCTCAAGTGTTAATTGCTTGCATGGTTACATGTTTATAGATTATTTCCTTGGGATTTTTTTTTTTTTGCTTTTTATACATATTTTAAGAATATATTTTATCTGCTTTAATTATTTAAATGTTTTTACCATTAACTATTTTCTATTTAGTTGTGGGTTTATTGCTTGATGCTAAAACTGGCCTTTTTTCTCCCTGGGCCACCCGAGTCAATGAACACAGCCCAGTGAAATTTAGGTAAAATAAAAACAAATAAAGGAATACTGAAATGGGAGGGAATTCTGTGCAGAATATCCCTGATACAGCTTTAATAAAATGTGACAAAAATCTTCTTGAGACAATGAAGTAAACTTTAAACATAAAAGGACTAAAGCATCCTACACAGAAGAAAATAATGAAAATGCTATGATGCTATGAGTAGGATGAGAGCGTTACCAAGGAGACAGCACTCCTCACGCAATATTCTTTATGAAAAAAATCTGATGAACTGCTCTTTAAATAAATTGATCTTGAAGTCTGTAGTTACTAAGAACACAAAGTGGGGTAATCGATATAAATGCTAATGAAGGAAGCTAAATCATTCGTCATAGTTGCATCATCAGGCATCTGCAAACCCTGCACTTATGAATCTCCTGCATGTCTGTAAGTCACACAGTACCAATAATACAAGGTACTGTTTTGTCTGCAACTTAAACAGAAAAAGCTGGAGACACAGATGTGTCCCAGAGACTGCCTGTCCTATGGAACAGGCTTCCCATCCATGTGAAGCTGAGTTTGTCTTATTACCCAGTTTAAGCACAACTTAGACCAGTGGATGAGGAGTAGGAAATTTACACTGGACATGGCACCCATGTCCCTTATGGACACAGGTAGCTTCTAAGCGGTGGCCCTCAGTTTCCTCTTTGGATGCAGGACATCATTATTCTTTCAGGAAAACTTGGCTAGGCTTAGAAAGGCACCCTGCATCATTACTTAGTAACAATCTATGAATCTATGAATTTGATTAATTGATTATTTAATAAATCACATAAGGAAGGAGTGAAAGTTACTTACAAAGGCCTGTTGCACCTGAACAACTATCCTGTCAGCATATTACTGCTAAATCTTTTTCTATCATTTTTACTACATATACCTCATCTATAGCTGTTCTCTGTTCCATTTTTGTTTTACAGGCCCACAGTCCAGAGCCCTGCCATAGGAATATGCACGTTTCTTGAAAACAAAACACAAGAACGTGCAAAATGTTTGAAATAAGTCCTTGTGGTTGATTATTCTGTTTGTTGTGGCTTCTATAGCAATTTGGCTTTCTTCTCAGATGCTGTCACCTGAAGTGGCATTGTTAAAAGTCACTTGATGCTGTGAGATGCATACTTGTCATTCCATCAATGCAGGGGGGTGAGATAAGGGATCTGTTTACAAGAAACAGGTGTAGTCATAGCCTTAAAATTCCAGCTCCAAAATGTACAGAACTTTGTATCTCAGTGTGGAACAGATGGGCAAAATGTAGAACAATTACTTCCAACTTCTAGGAAGCCCACAGCATGGTTAATACATGTTACTTTATACTTTGTTTGATGACTCTATATTATTTATTATCAGTTAACAGACGCTTTTAGTGTGGAACATGAATTTTTAACACTCAAAAGGATGAACTTTCCTCATAGTGAGGTAATGTTGAGAAGTATAGGTTTAATCTCACAGGAGACAAAACAAGTACATTTACCTGGGTGTCAAGTAACGTGGCATCTGATCAGTACCATGGATAGGAAATCTGGAGAGTCTAACCATAAAACTCAAAATGATGCCTTGTTCTATCCTACTGGTAGGCTGGGATAGCAGTTATTATTCTTAACCAGATTTGCATCCTAATAAATATAGAACCATTGCAATTTTATGGTAATATAAGGCAGAAGTGCATTCATTCATTCACCTTGCTGGTTATTTAAGGTCAAATACACCAAAGGAAGCTGGCACATAACTTTCTTAACTTATTATAAAATAGAAAGCAGAAGCACAGATCTAGTTCATTAACTGCTAAAAATCAAATGTATACAGTGCATATTATTTGAACCTATTCTATATTGATGTTAATAATATATTTATTGGAAGAAGGTTCAGACTTGTGAATTGTTTGTCTTGTAGGACTCTGGTATAGTCCATAAAGCCTGGTCTCTTCCTTGTTTATACTTTAGTCCTTTATTGCAACTTAAGCCTCTGAGATGGAAAAAAAATGAATCGGGATACCTTTTATAGTATTCAGTTGATTCTGGAAGCACGTGGGAAATGATTGTTCTGCTTTAGCCTTTATTAGCTTTTGAGATGGTTTTTGCCTTATTCCTGGACATCAGTCTATGGAACAAACAAGACGGTAAGCACAAGACAGCTAGACCATGAATGTCTAGCTTAATACGCACAGTTATGCATCAACAATGTCTTTGTGCAGTTTGTGATTGTCCTGACTGACTGCCTAAGAATCTGGCAAGGATCCTGATTCCTGACTGGACCAGTCTGGCAAGTTAGCTCATGGAATTAATTAATAGCAAGCTCTGGCTTTTAGTTCCGGGTTTGACTTTCTCAATTTCCATTTTCAGACATTGTAACTCTAAGCAAGTCATTTAATCAGACAGTGCTCACAGGTCACCCCCAGACTAGAACTTGCACCTAGTAAGCTTATCTCTTTATAACACTCAGTCAGCCAGTCAATCAATTTCTTTGTGATCCTCAACTGTACAACTTTTGGCAGTACATTTAACTTTTTAGTCTCATTCATACCTCTCGACTATACAGATTTTCGTAGAATGTCCAGACTTTTGCATCATATTTTTGGCCCATTTTTCATAAAATTGTGGTTTTCTGGCAAATCCTTTGCAAGTCATTTAAGACTGAAGACAGAAAATAATGACAGCCATTTGAGTTTCAGACTTCATGCCCTTTAGAAATTTCATGCTAAAGCAAAACATGTTATTCTATCAACTGTCTACATTTGTAAGAGCAATATTTAAAAATTGTCCCAATTTTTGGACCTTTGTTCCCCCATTACTTATAGCTTTGTCCATACTTTCTTGCTCTAAGAGGTTGAGAGGTATGGTTTCATTTCACTCCATTTCAAGCAGTTCTGGTCATACTGTTCCAGACATGATATATTAAAGCTTTTCCAAAGCTTTTTTTTTGCTTCATGAAGGGTCTCCATGCTAGGTGACATGACTAGATTCAGACAATCAAGCAGTGTTTAGAAGTAGGAAGCCTGGAAACAGACTAGAAAAATTATAATAATCTGAGGACAGTGAAGAATGAAAGTGAATGACATATAATTTTTATCTAACAATAAATAAATAAATAAAATTCTGTCCAATGTCCACTGAGTCATGTATTTACCAGGAAGCACTGTATTACATTCTGTATCTTAATCTTTTTTTTTTTTTTTTTTTTTTTTTTTTTTAACAAATAGATATAAATAGTTTACCACCAGCTCTAAAATGAACCATGACACTCATAGACAGTGTGATTAGTGAGTAAAGATGACAGCTGGGCACAGTAGACCAGCTGAGAGTCAACAGTCAGCCAGCTGCTGTTGCGAGCTAGGCCAAACCAAACAAATCTCTTACTTTGTTCTTAGAATTCTCTAGTGCTCCATCAGAGTACATTGACCAATGAGTTAAAAATTACTTTGGATCAAAGAATTGTAAAGCAACCTTGCAAACCATTGCACCATCATGCTGCCCATGGCCCATTCCAGTTTATGTGGCATGCTGCATGCAAGGGCAGCTCACTTCCAGGTATTAGTAAAAATGTAATCATCATCAGGCTCATATTCAGCCAATCTCCCTGAAGGTAAAGGAAAGTGCAAGATTGTTCTTCCAATTAACCTGCTTTCATAAGAGCACTGTATTACCCTAACTGCAAGATTTTAATGTGAGAAGAAATATAATTAACATGTGTAAGATTCATAAAGGCTTATTAGAATATAACATGTTTTACTTGGAAGCAGACCTGTTATTTACTGAGTCTAGTACCACTCTGATACTAACCAAAGCAAATCTTCATTCAAACATCTGTAGATTATTAGTTCTGCTAGTAAAAAGCAAAGAAATGTGGTCTCCTGAGCAGGATGCACAGAAGTTTAACATAACTAAGGTCCATAACAAAAAAAAAAAAAAAAAGAGGCAAGTAAGTTTAGTCACCATATTGATTAAGGTCATTGCCTCCCAAGCACAAGGTGCAAAGTTCAAGCCTGACCATTGATCAATGCCTTTATGGAGCTTGTCTTTGTGAAGTTCTTCCCACCCCACAAAAACATGTTGGTGTGGGTGTTTCCATGTCAAACTCACCCCAAAAAAATTGAGTAGAATCATGGAAAGCAGCACAAAGTCTGGGTGGTATGTACTAGAGGAAGAGTTGTATAGAGCAACTGCTTTGGCCATTACCTGTAATGCACAGTATCCTCTAGAGAGGAGATAACAGACTGCATGTCATGTCAGGGCTAGCTACTCGATTGTATACAAATTGACACTAAAGGGATTTTCTCAAGTTAATTAAAATAAAAATTGATATTTGCTGGTGATAAGTGGGTTGAGGGTCTGCCTTACACCAGGGACCCATGTTAATGGTGGGAGTGGTCCATGTGCCTCCACTGGCCAGTGTGTGTCTTCTGTAAAGCTCAGCAGCAGTATGGAATCATCTGCCATCTAAAAACAGAAGAGAAGACACACTAGGCAGTTTCAAAAATATACTGAAAAATAGCTTGTTCAAAGAAGCATCATACTCCTGTTACAAAGAAAAATGACAGTCTAAGTATATATCACATGAAGCAGGCAGAAAACTAAGCCAAGGTTTAGCAGCTATAATAGTAAGTCAAGTTTCTCTTAAAGCTCTATTCATATCATGGTATAACGGGGAAATAAAGATGTTACCACTTTCTCTCTCTCTCTCTCTCCATCTGCTATCATGTGATACAAGACATCTTCCTACATGTACACATTGTAAATACCACATCCAAAATGGTTTCGTGTTCTGTCTGTATAGTCTATGCTGCAACTGCCATCTTGTATACCACATTTTGAGAATGTGAATATCTATATATCCATATATGTTTTGTAACTTGTTTTAATTGTTATATGTTTGTTTAATTAGCATTTGTTTATAACCTTAAAAGTTCTTGAATATCTTGTTGTTTGTTCCACTGTTCCAGTTTGTACTATTATAATTGTTGCCCTATGGGCAAGGGTCATAGCTGAAAAAAATCAGAGAACCAGTTCACCTACCTAGTTATCAAATGTAATAAATATAAAAAGTAAATACTGACTGGTCTGTGTCCAGTTACATAGCTTGGGTTACCTGGGACAGCCCTGTTAAGTGAAGGCTTGATATAAAACCAATTAATCTGTCAAACATGAACTAAGAATTGCTACATTCAATACATGTTCACTGACAGGATGCAGCTTGGAACTGGATGACATGATAGTAAGGAGGAGACTGGACATCCTATGTATCCAGGAGACAAGATGGAAAGGCAGAGCAGCAAAGCCACTTGTCTTGGGATCCAAAGTCTACTATTCAGTTGAAGGACAGACTAGAAATGGTGTGGGAATTGTGGTGAGGGAGAGGCTTCAGAAGCAGTAAGGGATATGATCAGAAATAGTGACATACTCATGACAATCGGATTCCAGCCTGACAGGGCAGTATTCATAATCTCAGCCTAGGCCTTACAGCAGGGTTGTGATAGTGAGGAAAAGAGTGCATTCAGACAGCAGTTGCAGAACCTACTAGATAAAGGAGGACAATATGAGCTGGTGTTGATGGGAGGACCTCACTGCTCATATTTGGACAGACAGAACAGCCTATGAAGACTGCCTGGGTCCACATGGGTGGGGCAGAAGGAATAAAGGAGGAGAGGAGAGGTTATTTTAGACATCTGTCTGGCAAATGATTTGATGGTGGCCAGAACACAGTTCAACAACTAGGATGAAGACCTGGAATTTTGCTAGCGTGAAAGCACAAGAGTTCAAGGAACTACACAGGGCTCTAGTATCTCAGGAAGACGAGAAAATAGATGGAGTTGAGGAAAAATGGCAACATCTCAAAACTGCATGTGTGAGGATTATAGAACAGATATGCTGCCAAAACTGGTATGTAAATAAGGTATGTAAAAAAAATTGGTGGTGGAATGCTGAAGTCCAGAAAGTTATCAAAAGAAAGGAGGAGGGGAAGAAAAGGATAGAAAAGATAGACCAGGCTAACAAGAGATACTGGTTGGCTAACAAAAAGACTAAGACAGTAGTCACAATAGCAAAGAACAAGGCATCAAAGTCACGTAACCAACTTATAGTAAATGGCTCAGCAGATGGCAGAAAGAAACTCTATCAGGTTGCAAGACAAAGACAAAAAGATAAAGATAGTCATAAGATGCCTTTCAAAAAGGATACCAGTAATGACCTGATCACTAGCTTACATGACATCAAAGACAGGTGGAAGAAGTAATTACAGCAGCTTCTAAATGAAGAAAACTCCACAGAAACTGTACTGCCCCAGATTCAGCCTATGATAAAGAGGAAGAAGAGCCCATCCTAGACAGAAGGAGTGAGAACAACAGTAAGGAAAATACAGTTAGGAAAAGCAGCAGGCTCAGATGAAGTAGGTGGATACATGATCAAGACACTTGGTGAGTTACGTGAGAAATGGCTCCAGAGGGTACTCATAGCAGTATGGAGAAAAACACATGTCCCAGCTGACTAGAGAATAAACATTCTAGTACTAGTGTACAAGAACAAAGGGGACACTCAACTGTGGGCAGTAAAGAAGTAACACGCTCTTGTCGTAGTGCATGAAAGTGCTGAAGAGAGTGAGTGGTAAATATCCAGAGTAGTAAAAAGTAAGACAGGAGATGAGCAGTTCAGATTTAGATCAGGATGAAGCACAACTGACCTGATGTTTGCAGTGAGACAAATATTTGAGAAGAACCTAGAGATGAGGAAAGAGTCTAACTAGGCATTCCTAGATTTGGAGAAGGCAAATGATAAGCTCTGAAGAAAGGTGATTGGACAGTCCTGCGAGGGTTTGAAGTCCCAGAAACATTGGTAGAACTAAAGCAGACTATGTACAAGGGCTCAATGACTGAAGTACAAATAGTGTTTGGACTCATAGAAGGTTTCTCAGTAGGAGTGGATGTCCATCAGGGATCAGCTCTGAGCCTACTGCTGTACAAACTTATGATGGACTACATTAGTAAATAGGTAAGAGTGGACAGATCAGCAAAGTTGCTATATGCATTACAAGCAGACTCTGAAAAAGAAGTTCAGCAAATGATAGAGGAATGGAATGCAAAACTGAAGGTACATGAGATGAAACTGAGAACAGACAAGACAGCTGTCATGGCAGCAAGTGGGGAAACCAGAAGAAGCTGAAAGTTAAGAAAGATGATGACTCATATAGGGGAAATTTAATACTCGTGGGTGGATTCAATTATCCCAGCATAAACTGGAACACCATGAATGCCAAAAGTATGAACTCAAAACAGTTCTTAAGCATGTAATCTTTTCATAGCTTAGAACAATTATTGTATAATAACATTAGAGATAACAGCATCTTGGATATTGTAACATCTAATATGGCTGTTAGAATTCACAATGTTTTTCTCTGTTCTCTCTTAGGTTCATCTGACCATTACTCTTATCAGCTTCATGTTATCCCATCACAACTTTTATAAGGTAAATTACAATGAACTTTATCAGTCATTAGACTGCATACACAGGGCATTGGCATATGTCTGCAAAAGACACTTAGGACAGTCATTTTGGTTACTCCAATCTGGAAAATATTTTTAAAAGTGCTAAATCTACAAACAGAAACACAACTTATTTTCCATACTTGTGATCAAATAATTTGAAAAAGGTTATAAAACAAAAAGAAAAATAATCTTTAATGTCTATAAAATATTCCCCTAGCAGTTATAGTAAAAGGTAATTAAATCAGGCTAGCAAATGTTTCTAGGTTTTAATTAATAAAAGCCACTCTGCTTCTAAGAAAGATCAGCAAGTGATAAGTTCAATACAAAAATATTTTAAGTATATTAATTTAAAACACAAGTTCAACATACTCTTTATGTTATTAAAGTTAACAATATCATGATACATGATCCTAAGCTAATTGCTATTGAATTTAATTAATATTATGTTCCTAGGTTCATAGTTAAGTACTAGGTTAGCTGCCTTTGTGGGCCATTTTAAGCTGAGGTAATTTCCCTTTCAAAGATGAGAATCTTATCCTGTACCTTGTGTCTGTGAGGTAAACACCTTAACCATTACCGTAACCCTGAACTCCAATGTGAACAGATGTATTAGTACTTTGGCTTGTGAAAAGGATGAAACTTACAACTGTATTCATCTTTCAATCCCTTGCTCAATTTTTAGTAGTGACAAGAAAAGTCTGGCCAGTATCAAATTATCTGCATCTGTGGGGTTTACATAATACCTCCAATAGTTCTTTGTAACTTAAGGAACTTTCTAGTACTAACAATAACACTGGTTTTTAATAATTTACTACAATCTGGATCTGTCCTAAATTCAAAGAAAATCTCCCATGTTATTCCAATTTTCAAACAGAGAAACAAAATGACATTAAAAATTATCATCCCATATTTCTGACCTGTGTTGCCAAATGTTTTGAGAGTACTTTACTGGCACACAAACAGTAATGGTGAACACCTGGGTGCATTTCAGTATGGGGGTTCATAAAGTAAATGCACCCTGACTAACTTCATAGAGTTCTATGCACAGACACACATACCCTGGATGAAGGTATTACACACAACCCACATAAACCTCTATGGATTTACTCAAATCATAACCTCCCCCACCAGGACAGGAAAACCCAATAACAAGGAAAGTACCCTAGACTGGATACTCATCAATACCCATCTTCATTCGTTATAAATCAGGCACTTTGCCTGATGACCTAAGTGACCATTGTCTCATCTATATAATCAAGCTCAAAGTAGACTGCTCCTACCAACCCACCTATAGAACATTAAGAAACAACAAGAATTTTATTCTCACCAAGTTTCAAAATGAACTGAAGGCATACAACTGGTCAGTACTAAAAGTCTCCCCCTAGATGAAGCAGTAGCATACTTTAACACCAAATTCCTTGCTATTCTTAACTCCCATGCTCCCAGCCGCTCTATTAGAACCAAAGTTAATATTGCACCATGGCTTTCTAAAGATACCAAAACCAAAATTTCACTCAGAAACAAAGCATAGGCCACCTACCAAAAAAACAAAAGCCCCACTTGATCAACTAAGATTCAGACAGCTAAGGAATGACACCAAAAATCCATAACCTTAGACAAAAAGAACCACTTCTACTATCTACTGCAAAAACACCAAAACAAACCTCAAAAGTTCTGGGCAGGAATAAACAAACTACTTCACCCAGGCCAAACCGCCACTCTACCCCCCTCAGCTTCCCAACAAAAATCCCCAGTAGACATTGCTAATAACTTCAACAGCTTCTTCACAGTAACTATCCAGTCTCTAGCCAGCCAACTCTCTCCCAATGGCTCTAATTCTAATGCATCCACACCCAGTACCCAAACATACTTTACCTTCCAACCTGTTCCTACTCAACTTATTCATGCCCTACTTAAGAAACTAAGACCCACCAGCCTGGCTGCCGACCTCCTCCCAGCAGTCTATCTGCAAAAGGCTGCTGACACCATAGCATACCCCATCTCTATCTTGATCAATAGAGCTATATCTGAAACTACTGTACCCACTATATGGAAAATCTCCCATGGCATACCTCTCCATAAAGTAGGCAGTTCCACTGAACTGTCAAACTTTAGACCCATAGCTATTCTGTCACCTCTAGCTAAAATTATGGAGAAGTGTGTACACATACAGCTCATGCACTACCTCACACAGAACAAGCTGTTGTCCAACTTTCAGCATGGCTTTAAGCCACACCACAGTACTACTTCTGCCCTCCTCTCTTTCTCTAATGTCATTAACCACAACCGCAATAATAACAAACTATCCTCAGCAATCTTTCTAGATCTATCCAAGGCTTTTGACATGGTTGACCACAAAATGCTTATAAATACCTTGAAGGCCTTCTCCTTAAACAACCATGCACTCCAATGGTTTCAATCCTACCTGCAGGGCAGGCAACAGGCAGTCCTATGGCAGGACAAGCTATCATCTCACCTGCCCATCACATTAGGAGTCAAACAGATCTTAATAAACTATCATCCTGCTATAACCACATTGCCAGATTTGCTACTGGCACAGCCTACCGGACACACCACTGTTACAACCTAAATCACCTAGGATGGCTTGAACTGCCAAGCCTACTGCAGTTAAACCAGCTAATAGTGGCACATAAAGTCCTTTACCAACCAGAAAATCCACTTGCACTAAAAAATATTATCAGCCCCTACACCAGCACCCGGCCAATGTGATCATCCACTAGACTCCTAGTTCAAACATACAAATCCAACTACTCAGCTGGGGACTCTCTGTTTGCCATCTCTGTTAGAAAAATACGGAACAGACTCCCAGATGACTTGACCCTAGAACCCTCACTAACACCATTCAAAAACAAACTCAAGAAATACTTCAAAACTCATTGGTTATGTCCCTGCACTAACCCCCGACTGGTGACCCCTCTATTTCTTAGGTGCCTTACCTTCAGCTACTTCTAACTTTTTTCTACCACTCCATTTCAGGAAGGGTCAGTTGTATAACTGCTGCTCAGTGTGTCATAAACCTGAATATAATGCTATGCATATATAACTTTGAAAATAATGTTATGTTTTGTAAACTGTTTTGCAATAAATTAGTACTATATGTGTTAAATGCTGGTATTGCTTATGACTGTAATCTGCTAGAAACTAGCATTTACTAAATGTTCAATGTGTATTATTATCTTAGAGCTTTTCTCCCAGGGCCTCTGCTGAAAATGGACATGTATCCAGTCAGACTATCCCGGTCAACAAATGTAAAATAAATTAAATAAATAAATAAATGATGACTGGGTAGTATACCTGCATATGGCCAAGGCTTTTGATTCCCTTCTTTACCAAGTGATATTAAAGACATGAATTTCTGCTGCCATTGATCCTTACAGCATAAGGTGACTTATGTCTTGTTTAACTGGGACAATACAATCTGTTGTATTTCACAACACCCTCTCGGATTCATTACAGGTGAGTGTAGACATCCCTCAGGGTTCAGTCCTGGCTCCAGTTTTTTTTAAAGATTGACATAATGATTGGCTTTACAATTACTAATGATGATGTAATGATTATTAATAGATATCCATCACTAATTAGTTCATGGGACAGTTCTATAGATCTGACATTTAGTACTGATAAATGTTCACGTATGTATTTTGGCAAGCCTTGGGGTCAACATCAGATTATCCTCTCATCATCAATCGTGGATGTAATTGACGTTTTTGGTACCTGGGTGCTTTGATTACTAATAAGTTTTCTTTTAGTAACCATGTTGAAACAATACAATGTAAAGCTAAGAGTCAGTTACAACTTATGATTAAGAATATTAGCACATGGGACAGCAGATGCTTATCACTGATTTACTGTACATACATTTGCCCTAACTCTGAAGTACAATAGTAATTTCTGCATTTATAATAAGAATCAGCTTAATAATATTGAAAGTATATAAATAACATTTACTAAGACATTCCAATTTATTAAACATGTATGTTATAAAGAACAGGTGTATTGATTTAAATTTATACACCTGACATTACCTGTACATAAAGGGTAAAATATTGTTTGCACACAGAGAATTTTATGACCTATTTGTACAAGACAGCTTGAATATACATCCTTATAAAAGTAAACTTTCATTGAAGAGCAGCCATCTTATGTTGCACATATTTTATTTAAAACTAATTTAAGGCACACTTTTGTTACTATAAAACTTTAATTGCTTTGGAATTAAATACTAGCAGAAATCAGGGCTTTGAAAAATGTAAGAACTTTGAAACAAGAACTGCACAAATGGGGTGGCAACTTGATTTATGCTCCTAAACTTGTGGACTCTGTGTTCTTGAATGGTCTATGACCTAGAACACTGATTCAACTTATGAATTTATAAAGGATAATAGTGGAACAGGTTAACATCTTCAAGTATCTTTGAGGGGTAGTCAATGAGAAGAGAAGCCTGAATGAGGAGGTCAAAGCTTGAATCAGGGAGACTGCAGCAAATTCTCACAGAGCTTCAGAAGTATTGTGTAACAGAAGAATGCCAAAAAGCTGAAAAGTAAGGTGTATAAAACAGTGGTGTGACCAGTACTACTGTATAGTGCATAAACCTTGTCAGTGAAGACAGTGGATTTGAAGAAGCTAGAGATGATCATAGGATCATAGCAAGTTACTAGGCTACTGGCCCAGAGGCCCTTATAAGCCTAGCCAGTAAATTAGCCCATGTTTCTACAAGTCAGCACCCAATGCCCCTGTCCAGCAGGGACACAGGTGGCTTCCCAGGGGTGTATTTTCTATTTCCCATCCAGTCATCCAGGTTCCTGTTAAAGAGGGATAATGAGGTACTCTGCTTGACATGCAGAGGGAGTCTATTCCACAGATGGGGGAGTCTCTGGGAGACAAATCTGTCCCACCAGCAAGTCCTATTGATGTTGCAAACCAAGTTGAGGTTTTGCATGCAGGTCAAACGAGTGGAGTTTGGCTTGCAGATATTCAGCAATTTCATCAAGGTGGAGTCAGAGATTGCTCTGTATGCCAGACATAGATTACCTCTGAGGAGTCTGTATGAGGCAGAGTAGAGGGACAGGACTTTTAGCCTATCCATGTAGGACAGATTTTTTAAGTCTTGGATTCTCCTGGTTAGGAACCTCTGTGGTCTCTCCAGCTGCTGTATTTGCAACTGCTTGCATGGTTAGGACATTGCTATTAATGTGATAATTTGTGGAGACATCACTCTCCCCAAAGGGGATGATGATGCATTTTTTGGCATTTTGTTTGAGGCTGTGTTTCTGGCACCAGTCATTTGTCTGGGTGAGACCATCTTGTAGTATACCCACATCACTAGTGGAGTTGATGCTAGCACCCAGCTTGCAGTCATCTGCAAACCTGGACAGCCATAGACCTCTGGTTTTGGCTTGCACCTCAGAGAAGTATATATCCCAAACAGCAAGGGCCCCAAGACTGATCCCTTGGGTACGCCACTTGTTACAGGTCTACTACTTGAGGTAGCTTCCGATATTTTGAATGAGTGAGTTCTATCAGTGAGCCAGTTAGGTACTCATCTGGTCACATATGGATTTACACCAAGCTGGGATAGTTTATCTATTATGCCCGCATGGGGAATAGTGTCGAAGGCCTTGACTAGGTCCAGGACCAGGTGCACCGTCTTCCCCTCATCCATGGCTTAGGTGACTGGCTCAAAGAAGTCTACCAAATTTAACAGGCATGATCTTCCCTTGACAAAACCAAACTGTTGAAGATGAATCACCAGAAATAGGTGCTGAGATGCACAATGTGGAACAGGGAAAGAAATGAGGACATCAGAGCAGAGATCCAAATAGCTCCAATTGCAGAGAAGGTCAAAAAGAACAGATTGCACTGATTTGGGGGCATAAAAATCAAAAAAATCCAAATACACCAAAACCACTAGAGCAAGCGACTTAAACCTTAGCACGGACATAAATAGGATGTGCTGGAGGGATAGATTTATCACTCAGAGACTTCCTATGCTGTGGAATAAAATCCCGGTCCATGTGGGGCAGAGCACCTCGCTGGCTCTGTTCAAGAGAAATCTTGACCTGTGGATGGGAGATCATAGGTTTACCCCAGGAATCATCTCTGTGTCACTGCTGGACAGAGGCACAACAAACTAATGGGCACAGTATTTTTTCATATAAGGAAGCCACAAAAATTTGGGCTAGGCTTATAAATGCCTTAGGGCAGATAGCCTAGTATAAACCTATGTACTTATGAACCTATATGTGCAGGAAAGTAGAAGATAATCTAGTGCTGAAGCTTTGAAAGGCAAGAGGAAATGATTGCATCCATCAAAGAGAAGGATGGATTGCATGAGAAAACCAGCGATACTCACATATGTCCAATGAAGATGATAAGAGAGTAGCAATGAATCAAGAAACACTGGAAGAGTTGGTGTGATACCTCATCCATTTAGAAAAATGAGAAAAGTGTGGGGCAGGGGTTAATGATGATGATAACAACGTTGCAGTTTTTTATTTCATTTTAGTTGAAGTGAGGTGTCTGGAGAAAGTTTCTAGGGAATTACAGGTCACTTCTGGCTTTATCAGATCTCTGCACCTGCTAAGAAGTGCTGTGGATAAATTCCTTAATGTTTAGTTGAGTAAACTAATTCATTTATACATTCTCCAACTAATTACTTAATCGGGGGGTGGGTATTATACTTCCAAAGGTACATCAAAATGTTTTAGTGGGTGCTACTTGATTAAATATTAAAATGGTCTGTAACAGTATCAGGTATTTAAAGAATGCAAAATGGGGCCTTGCTATTGTATTTAGAGAAATGGTATGTAAAAAGGTTAAAGTTGCAAGCCAGATAACGCTTTTCATATGCAATGACTGTACACTGCTTCCCTGTAAAGTAGGAAGGAATTTACAGGCTTTCTGACAATTGTAAAGTGACTTAAATCAGATCATTCAGACGGCTGCACTAACTGTCTTTGCTGATGCTGAGTAAGTGAATGCCAGAGAGTTATAATCTACATAATTACTCCAGTAAACTGTATGGCTGCAAGCTGTATGATGTACCTGACAGGCCTAATCATGTGGGAAACATTACTTATATCTTACTAGATTCTAAATGCTGCTAAACAAAATCAATAATCCATCTTTATTTATGGTTTTAAATTGAAAATAAAAGAAAGAAAAATAAGTTAATGTAGTATACTAACATCAGTCATAACCCTTCTTACACCCCCCCTTGGTCCATTCCAATGTCCATGAGTCCATTGCTAAAGCATTTATGCACAGTTCCTTACTGGGGCAATCTACAATTCTGTGTATGCCAATTTATCCTCTTTACTCTTCTTCGTAAACTAATTGTCAACAGTTCAAGGTTGATAAATTGTGGGTCCCACATCATCTTGACAACATATCAGAGCATCCAGCACCATCACAACTAGCAGGAATGACCCGGTACAGAGAGAAACAAAAGGACACAGAGACAATAAGTGCAGCATCATCTAACAAAATTATCCTATCCCTCCTACCCCCATTTCTCAGCCTTTAGTTCTATTCATATCAGTTTACACCTTAACCAAGTGTCCAGTGGCCCTCTCTCTCTTGTAATCATGTGCTATTTGCTTAGCCTTCTATTGGATGATCTCTGAACACTTAGCTTAATATTCTCCTGGTCCCAAGATGCACTTCCTACTCTTCCTTATTCATTCAAATTGTCTGCCTGTCTCAGATCTGCCCATTTGTTCCTTTGCACACTCCTGACCTTTAATAGGCAACTCTCTCTCTCACAGCATTTGGTTGTTCATTCCCCACCCTCTGGTTCCTACCTTCCTCTCTTTCTTTACTCCCTTTTGCTTCAAATCGACTGGCAGGGGCCCTTATCCCTCCTCCATCTAGTTGCTGGAATTCACCAGCTTCATCACCCTAAACAGGGATAGCTAAAATCATTCTGGTCCCAACACACCCCCAGTCTCAAACTCTTGCCCAGCACTCCCCACTACATCAACAGTCCAGTTGCCCACCTCCACTCTTTAACCTGTAGAACATCCACATAAATATGTTCCACCTCCTACTCCTCCTCACTTTTTGCCCACAAATTATCCCCTTCCAGATTATTTGCAACACTGCAAGTTACATTAGAAAACTGCAGCCCCCCATTTGTCATTTGCAGGAAGTAATATTTTCCTTTTTAAGTACACTTGTGGGGAATAGTCTTCTCTACTCCTTTTACTATGCACCCTCCCATCTCAATCCTCTCCTGTAAGTAGCAGTTTTCACTACCAGTCTTCATCCTATAGTTATGGCATGTTGCAACTAGATCCCTAGATCTCTTAGCACTCACAGGTAATTCTCTCTGTCCTGTCACCTCTGGAGATCTGCTTGTCCTTGCAGTGTGTCTGCTCAGTGAGCTACTTTACCCAGTCTTCTCCACACAGTATGACATCGTTGCTCCACATACAGAATGACATCACTCCTCTTCAAACCCTTCTTCAGCCCAATGACAGACATTCTCCCTGTGTAATCTGCATTCAATGTCTGTTTGCTTATCTGAGAGCATCTCTATACAGCTATGTAATTTACTCAGCTCCCTTCTTATTTTTGACAAGGGCCAATATTTCCTTTGTCAATCTTTCTACGGGGAATAAGATTCATTCCAGTTTCTCCCCATTAGCACTTAAGAAAACAAGATTAATATAATTCAGGTGTTTTCTCTACTTAATCACACTTACTTATTTATGCTCTTTTGTCATTTTCTGATTTATTTTTGATTATCATAAACAATTTTTCTACTTTGGCCAAAGCAGACCCATGCAGCTATATTATCATGTGAATCTTTCAGTGCTACAATATTTTGTGAGTTCACTGAAAAACAGAATATGATGTCTCATGTGATTTCTGTATGAAAGTTGTATTTCCTCAGAGTATATGTGCATGTGTATGCCTGCATGTGTGAGCATGCATGTCTGTTTGTGCACATGTGAGTGTTTTTGCTGGGAGTTCTGCAAAAACGTGTCAAAGGTGAATTGGCATTCCTTCAAAAATGGCTGAGTGGATGTGCCCTACTTTGCAATACACTGTCATCTATCCGGAATTCATTTTTATGGTTTTCCTTCCTGGAGTACAGAATAGGATAATTTTAGCTCCACTATAACCATGAATTGAATAAAGTGGATGGCAGAAAATGAATTAGTGCATTTGTTCATGTTTCCAGCAGTCTGTGAAGTTACAGATATAGATGCCATAGTTTTACATTTGAAAATAATTAACCATTTTCCACATTCCTACTCTGTGTTTTCTGTTCTGCACTATGATGGTGACTGTATGCTGTTTCATTTTAATTTTTAACTTAAAAACAAAAAAAAATGGTGCCAAAACTCACACAGAAGTTAAGAATTCTCCAATAAAAAAGAACAAAATAAACTGCTAGAATTCAAATGGCTTTCTGTATTAAAAACAAATTTTATACTTAACAAAATATCCTGAGGATTCATAAAGATCCTTATGGCAATAAATAAAAAGGTTCTGTTTCTTCAATGTTGTACATTCAACTAATCTGCAAGTCTCTCAATCACAGTTGGCTAATACAGAGGGCAGATGAACACTTCTTGCAGTAGTTAACAATGTTGGTGGCCACATCAAGTAAGCAGAAGCACCCCCATTCACTTAAAAACACACATACACACCACAGATCCTACTACCTGTCCCTTTGATCTCTGAATGTCCCCAATACCTACTTTTCTCCTACCTTGTTAATTCAGAGATACAGTCAGCCATTAATGCCAGGCATTCGATTTCATAATTCATATCCTTCATGCTAAGGCAAAAACTGTTATTCTAGTGAGTCTCTCCATTTGTAGTACGAGGTTGAGAAGTATGGTTAACGTTTCCTATCTCTCCCCCTCATACATTACAACATGTTGCAGGCATTGAAAAAAGCCAGAAGTCCTCAATATATGTTAAAAACCATGTTGTACTAGCTTCTTATTTAGTGCAATGGGTTAATGCTGGCATTTTGTTTGTCAAGGGTGCACAGTTCAAATCCATTTCCCCCCTACTTTCTACTTAATTTTTTGTTTTACTTATATTTTTTACATTATATCTCCAGTACCTAGTAATGGCACAAAGGACTAAATACTCTGTGCAAGGTGCAAGGATACAGTGATTGAACCCTTTTTGGTGCCTTTTAAAGCATGTTACTTGTCCCAGGTGTCTAGTGTTACACCCGCCCCCAATCCCAGTTCTCTCCAAGTGCTGCTCAGGCATGTTTTTAAAGACTTATCCCTTGTGTCTAATGTACTCCCACCCCCCGATCCCCGTTATGTCTAAATGCCACTCATGCTTTTAAAAAATTATCTCTGGTGACTAGTGTTCCTCCCAGTCTTTAGTCCCTGTTCTGTCCAAGTGCTGCTCAGGCACACATTTAAAGATTTATTATTGGTGTCTGAGGTTCCACGCACCCAATACTGCAGGCCCTGCTCATTGATCTAGGGGTGCGTGCAAGTATGACAGCCATGCCAATACACACACAAAACAACACCCTTCCGACTTGATTGCTCTCGGAGGCACACTGATCTATTGACCCACACACACGCGCTCACGCGCATACACGCGTGCATGCACGCACACACACACACACACACACACACACACACACACACACACACACACACACACACACACTTACCCCCTCACTAACTCCCCTACTGCTACATCCCAAGTAGACACACACTCACACACACACACACACACACACACACACACACACACACACACACACACACACACACACACACACACACTCATACCTAACTCTACTTTGTAACTAAACTCCTCAGCACTTACCTCTACCATGATGGTTGAACATGGCCTCTTGGCTGTGTTCACTACTTCAAGATGCAAGACGCAGTTGTGCTGATCTTCCTGCTTGAGCAATTCTGTGAATTGCTAGATGTGTTAATGCCTTGCTGGAGGCAGTTCCAAGGGAGAGCACATGGCTAATCTGCATTTGTCTCTCCCTAAGAATACTTAATTAGCACCTAACACAGCCATGGTGACAGCCCATTGTGTACTGCAGGTCTTCATGCAGAATACCTCATTAGCATCTAACACAGCCATGGAGACTGCTCATTGTGGTGCTGCAGGTCTTCATGCAGAATACATCATTAGCATCTAACACAGCCATGGGGACTGCTCATTGTGGTACTGCAGGTCTTCATGCAGAATATCTCATTAGCATCTAACACAGCCATGGAGACTGCTCATTGTGGTGCTGCAGGTCTTCATGCAGAATACCTCATTAGCATCTAACACAGCCATGGGACCTGCCCATTGTGGTGCTGCAGGTCTTCATGCAGAATACCTCATTAGCATCTAACACAGCCATGGGGACTGCTCATTGTGGTTCATGAAAGCACCATGGCAGGGCTGTCCACGAATTCGGAAAGATTACCTCGAGGTGTGCACAACTTGTACACTAAGTGTTATCTTCAAGAATCCCCTCCCCGCATTTAATGCTTTTGTCTACTAAACATAGACTTCATTAGAGTGTGGAAAATCTCCCCTCACACATTTAAGTATAGCTACAAAATAAACCACATGACATTCTCCAGTAATCTCAGTGTTTAAGCCTTCTCTGTTTTAACTTACACTTAAATTTTAACTGCATCATTGAGTCATTGAGACTAGGAAAAACACAAATATTTAATTGAATTTGCTTTAAGCATTCATTTTAAATACCATTTTTGGCATCCCAGCCCATTACATCCATTTTTAACACATAAGTTATATACAAAAGAAATGGTTAAAGCCAGAACAAATAGGGGCACAGCTTGCTAATGTGTTTCTTTTACTGTTTACTCGCATAACATTATAGTGTTCATAAATTCTTCATTTGACTTTCTCATTGTTCTACCCACATAAAATGCTAGACAATTTAAACAATGTACTAAATAAATCACTTCTGTTAGCATTAATTTAACCTCCATTAACATTCCTCTTTATATTATGTTGCTGACAAAAAAACACAAGGAAATGTCCCTGCCTTTTTTATACTTCTCGATTCCTGTCTTACCAAATTAAACATCTCCTTAAAATTTTTGCATCTTCAAATAAGTTTATGACTAATTTAGTATAAAACTGATTCATTCACACTAAATATTCTCCAGTTATTATTAATAATTTATTTAATTGCCTCTGTATCCACAGTTAAAAATCCGTAACACATGATTTACTTAAACCATTTTATTCTACTGTATTGCTTACTGATTCATTCTATTCATTTCTGTCATATAGCTACCATTTCTTTGTTGCATCACTTCTACTGAATGCTTTCATAATTATTTTGGATAAGACCTCTCTATAAATCTTTCTTTTAAATATTCTGTGTCACTATAAAAATGTTCATCTTGCATTATCAGACTGTTCATCGAATCACTTGACCTTTTACATATTCTTTTTTTTTTTAAATTACAGGATACATGCTGTAAAAAAGGCAGAGACTTATTACTGCTTCCATTTTTCTTGTACATCTTATAGGATCATAGGAAGTCACTAGGCTATTGGTCCTCTGGCCCTTATAAGGCTAGCCAAGAGTTTAGCCCATGTTTAGACAAGTCAGCACCCGATGACCCTGTCCAGCACGGACACAGGTGGAATCCCAGGGGTGTATTTTCTCTTTCCCATCCAGTTATCCAGGTTGCGCTTAAAAAGGGGTAAATAAGTACTCCTCTTGACATGGAGATGGAGTCTATTCCACAAAAGGGGGAGTCTATGGGACGCAAATCTGTCCCACCAACAAGTCCTGTTGATGTCACAGACCAGGTTGTGGCCGCTTGTGTGGGTGACTCGAGTGGAGCTTGAGTTGCGGATATGCAGCAGTGCCATCAAGGCAGGATCCAAGATCACCTTGTATGCCAGACAGAGGTCATCTCTAAGGAGTCTGTATGAAACTCAGTAAATGGATAGGGCTTTTAGCCTATCTGTGTATGGCAGATGTTTGAGGCCCTGGATTCTCCTGGTGAGGAACATCTGTGATCTGTCTAGCTGCTGCATGTGCTTTGCAAGGTGAAAGGGGCATTGTACTCAATAATGGGCCTTCTGAGGGAAGAATACAGTGATGTTATGACCTCCTTGTCTCTGGATGAGATACCCTTTACTTGTGACGTGGGCTATGTAGAAGGCTTTCTGTACAATGGAATCAACATGGTGGTTAAAAGTCAGGTTGCTATCAACCTGGGCGCCCAGAATCCCTCACGACTGATTGCGTGCTTAGGATGTTGTTATTTATGTGATAATTTGTGGGGACATCACTCTCCCCAAAGGGGATGATGATGCATTTTTTGGTATTCAGCTTGAGGCCATGTTTCTGGCACCGGTCATTTGTCTGGATGAGACCCTCTTGGAGGATGTCCACATCACTAGGGAAATTGATGACAGTGCCCAGCTATCAAAGACCACCATGGTTCTAAAGGACACAGCACACTTCTTAGGTCTCTTGTTTGAGAAATGAGAACCCAGGAAGAAGGATTATTATTAGTCACACTGGATGTGCAAAGTCTTTCATGGTCATCCCGAACAATTATGGAATTGAAGCTGTCAGGAGATTTGCTGGCAGTGAAGTTTTGGATGTTAATCTCCTTTGTACTTTGTTAGAACTAGTATTGGAGAACAACTTCCTATATGGCAATACTCGTTATTGGCAAAAGTGGGGGGTTGCCATGGGCACCCCATGTGCCAAGTTATTCGAATATAGTCTTGGCATAATGGGAGAAGGAATGGGATCTAGACGTATGCAATTTATGGAAAGATCAGATCATGAGATTTGTGGACGATGTCTTTTTCCTATGGAAAGGAGATGCCACTAGTCTATGGGAATTTGTCATGTTTCTCTCTCACACAACCAGTTTTTTGAGATTTGACTTAAAATTCTCCAAAAGGAAGATGGAGTTCCCTGATGTGAAACTTTGCCTGACCCCGGGTAAAGGGATAGAAACCATGATTTTCAAGAAACCTACATAGGAAAACCATTTGTTACATCAGACCAGCATGCACCCAAGGCACATCTTTTGGAATTTAGTGGGAAATCAGCTCACAGATATCTCCAAATTATGTTCTACTGATGACATCTTCTTAAAAGAAAAGGAAACTCTTGTGAACACCCTTAAAAGAAGAGGATATAAGGAAGAAGATACCAGAATGAGTAATAAAGAAGCCATGCAACTCAAAACGCAGAAGGGGTATCCCCTATATTCTAATAGGAGGCGTGAAGGGACCAGACAACCACAAGATAATAGACTTTCAGCTAATATGAGGTGCACACTGACTTACAGCATGGATAATGGATTCATTTGTAATACCATTAGGAAGTTTTGGCGAGTCCTAACTTCGGATGAGAAATTACGAAACATAGTGGGGGATAAACCTAGCTTTGCATTTCAGAAAAAGAAGAATCTGAAGCACTTATTGTGTCAACATGATGGCCTTACTTTTAGCAGATATAGTTTGCGGATAAAGCGTAAAGGTACCTGGAAATGTGTTTCTTTGCAAAGCCTGCCCTTTTATACGGACACATAATATATTTGAACACCCAGTCACCAAGAAGAGTTATTCCTTTCAAGGTTATGCCACATGTACCAGCAAGAACATTGCATATTTAGCCATCTGTGAGGCATGCTCTTTCTACTATGTAGGTAAAACAAATACGGCTTTTAAGGAATGGATTTTACGCCATCTAGTAGACATAAGAAATCAAGTAGCTACAAATGCCCTGTATCAGCATATTAGGGGGGAAGAAAATCACAGTTTCAAGTTTATGGCTCTAATGAAGCTGAACGAAAGCTCAAGTGGGGAGGTGACATGACAAACTGAACAGAGGTGGAAGAGACCAAGTGGATTATGGAACTGAGAGCAGATAAACCACCGGGTCTTAATGGAATGGTACCTCTAAAACCCATTCTGAAAGAAAAGGGCATAAACATAAAAAGTAGAAACAGAAAGAGAGAATAAGCAGAACTCATTCCTGCTACTTGTAACTTTGGAGGACTCCCACCAGAGGGACCTGCCTCCATTAGCCATGGAAGAAGAACCACTCCTGAACAGCATGTTTGGTTGAACACTGTTTAAAAGTTTTGCATTGATGGGAGTGAATAAAGGATCTGAAGAAAGTTTTACCAAAAGCGCTTATCCTACGTTCTCTTAGTTTATTTTGTCTTTTAAAAGTTTTATTAAATCACAGATTTTATCTTGTCTATGGTGGTACATCTACATTGTTTTTACTTTGGCTGGAGAGTGTGTGGCTTCCAATTTGGCTATATAAGTGCATCTCTTGCAAGTCTGAGTATTGGAAGGTAAGAGGAGAGGGTTGTTGGTGTACATGAGGCAGTTGCTACATTGCCTAAGGATGCCCAAGTTCACCAGGTTAATAGGAGAAAGCACAGGGAACTGACCTTTAGACATACCTGGAGGGGTGGGCATTGATAATAAGTCCTTGATCTGTTTCCTTGAAGAACATTTAGTGCTGGTAGCACTTTTGTGTGCTACAATAATTGCTACAAGAAGTCGGGTAAAGTGCTAGACTAATAAGCTAGTATAAGTGCAGGAGAGGAGAGAACTAGTAGATCTAAGGTAAAAATTGAAGAGCAGACTCTGGGACCGCTCAGAGGCTTACAAACAGTCCTGGATACAGTAAGTCTGTATCTGGAATAGACTATTTAGAGGAAAGGGGGGAAACAAGTGCAGATGTGGGTTTTTAAATTAGAAAGTTGAGAGAGATGGAAAAACTGCCCAAACAGCCAATAACTACAACTTCTGGGCCAGAAACCACTCCTTATGTGATAGATAGGTTACCTAGTGCATACCACTCCCACTGATAAGTTAGAAGGCTTCCCTCCAACACATAAAGGCTTGGGGGGGGGGGCTCAGGAGCTTTCAACAGTCCTGGATACAGCAAATCTGTATATGGACTAGGCTAGTCACTGGAAAGTGGGGAAACAAGTGCAAATGCCGGCTTTTAAATCAAAAAGTTGAGAGAGACAGAAAAACTTTCCAAACAGCCAATAACTACAATTTCTGGGCCTGAAACAACCACTCCTTATGTGGTAGATAGGTTACCTAGTGCTTACAACTCCCACTGATAAGCTAGTAGGCTTCCCTCCAACACAGACAGGCTTGGGGGGCTCAGGAGCTTACAAACAGTCCTGGATACAGCAAATCTGTATCTGGACTAGACTAGTTACAGGAAAGAGGGGAAACAAACTTAGAATTTTTTTTTTTTAGTAAAGTGGAAAAGGAGAAACCTGGAGCAGAAGATAATTCAAGGTTAAGAATCTAAGTGGGTTGGCCTTCTCAAATGTTCTCTCTCTATTAGGTAGAATAAACTAATGACACTAGACTGGGAGGAATGTCCCAGATCAAATATACAGTATGGGCGGGCAACTGCAAAGCCACCAAGTCTAAGAACAAGACAACAATAGGAAGGGTGGGTGGGAAACTATTACAGTTACTAGCTGCAGCTGCTAAATGAAAGTTTTTAAACAGATAAAGGAGCAAGGAGACTCTAGAGAATGCTTTTAACTGCAAACAAATTAGTTATATGGTACCTGACTAGAACACAGAAACCTCAGAAAACGCACAGAAAGGCACAGATAGAGCACTCACAAACAGAAAATACTACTCTCAGTATAAAAAAGCAGTTTACAGTTAAGTAATTCAGTAAACATGCAATTAGAGTAATGAAACAGTATCTAGCAATGAGAAATACAGTTAAAACAGTACATAAATGCAGTTAAACAGTAAAAATGCTTTATAACAGTGCAAAATGTAGTAGATTAACTGTATAGCACAATTATAAGTGTTACAGAAGTGCAATTCAATGAAATAAGTGTAAGAAATAACTTATTCTGGTCTTGGAATCTTAAGGAATTTCTGCTTAGTCCCAGTAATGAATCACCATCCACAGCCTGGTAAATACAAGTATCGACTAGCTGTTCAAAGGCATTTGCACTGACAACATCGAGGAATCTCTGGGCATTTGTGCTCTGTCATGAGTAGTTGTTCCAGTCTATGCTTGGATAGTTAAAGTCACCCAGGATCAGGGTAAAGGGTTGAATCTTGATAGATTTGAACAGGTCCAACTAGGCAGAGTGGGCATCTTGAGTCAGATATGGGGGCTGGTAGCTAACTATGATTTGAAAAGTGGTCCTTTCGATGGTTAACTGCACCTGGAGTGTCTCCTGTGCGTCATACTGTTTGACAAGCCTGGAAGTGTGTATGTCTTTAATATATATTGAAACTCTGCTTCCTTTGGCTTTACTGCCCACAGTTTTGGGTCTGAATGTATGGTAGGATGAGTAACCATATAAGGCTGAGGTACTATCTGCAGCTTTGAACTAGGTTTCTGTGACTGCACAGATGTACTATCTGCAGCTTTGAACTAGGTTTCTGTGACTGCACAGATGTCAGCATTTTCCAGGGTTAAGAATGCCTGCAATGAGTGCAGTTTCATGTTTAGACTCCTAACGTTTACCAGCATGACCTTCAATTTGTGTTTTGTTGACATTTTTGTGTTGGTAGTTTTAACTTAATCATTTTTCCTAAAAAAGGCACTATGGGGGAGGCAAGAGCCTTTGCCAGGAGCCTGAAGCCCAAGTGAGACAGATGCAGGCCATCTCTGGCAAAGCATCATTGTCTGTTGATCATATCTTCCCAGGCTGTCAGGTACTGGATCCCCCTGGAATGACACCAGAAGCTATTTGTAGATAACCTTCCAAATCACCAAATATTGTTGCATGTAAAAAAATTACCTTAAAGATCCTGTGTGGAGGTGAATAACTAGATGCACATTGATTAATATAACTTGAAAGACTCTAATATTCTCTCATCATTTTGCCAGCTCATACAAAATAGTCAATAAAAGCATGCAAATAATTTAATGTTCATTCATTCAGTGATAAAAAAGATAATATGCTCTTCTTCACCATCATAAAAAGATTCTCATAGCTCGGAGCGGGGGTCCGAATGAAGAGATGATAACTCAGCAATTAAAGGAGAGTATTATTGCTGAAACTGAATTCATCCTCAAGCCTTGGTGAGTACTTTCATGAGGTGGACCCTTTTTTTCACAAAATCTCACCAAGAAGACACTGATATATAGACTGTATTTATATAGCTACAGGTAATCCTTTTAGAACCCACCATTGCCTTAACTTAAAGCAGTTGGAATGGCTGGAACTACAGAATCTGCTTAAATACCACCAACTAACCATCGCCCATAAGACTCTTTATAAACCTTCTAATACTCCAATTTTATCTGGCCTCATCACCCCCTATAAAAATTTGAAGTCCTTATGCTCATCACACACACTTCTTGTACACACCTCTAAACCTAACAACAGGGCTGGGGATTCTCTCTTCTCTAATACTGTAGGAAAGTCCTGGAATCTTCTCCCTAGTGACCTCTCCTCACTGTCCTCGATGTCACTCTTCAAAAACAGACTGAAACTTTACCTCAGAACTCACTGGTTGTGTCCCTCTACTAAACCTGACTAGTGATCTACTCTATCCAAAATATGCTCTGCCTACCCTAAACTTCTCTTTAACTTCTATTTTCCTTATTAACAACTTTTACATTTTCCCTCTATACTTCTCTTTATTTCCACCCCTGTGGATACTTATTAGAGGGAATACCCTTTATCATTATAATTATATATTAAACTGTCTCTTTTTGATTATGTATTGTACCTCTAGGTTGTATTTCTCCTGCATTTTACACTGGTATGATTTCTGTCTTCATGTAATATTTCTGTGTTAATCTGAAATGTCCATTGTATATACAACTGATGTTGCTATATATTATTTTGCTGTATTTTATTTCCACTTTATCATGGAGCTTATCTCTACAGGCCTGCGCTGAAAATGGACATATATACAGTTAGACTAGCCCGGTCAACAAATGTAAAATAAAATAAATAAATAGCATGTACCGTGGACAGAAGAAGGTTAAAAATTAAAAAAGAGAGAGCTGGGTGCACAAGACCCAGGATAAAAAAGGTGCCCAATCCTGGTAGGCACACTGGTGCCAGGACTGGGAAAGATCACAGTGTCGAATCCTCAACATATGGAAGCATTCCTACAATGGGGCCCCCCCATTGTAGAAGGAAATAGTAGTCCACAAAAATCACAAAAACTGAGAGGCCAAAGAGGAGCCATAAAGACAATAAAGTGGACTATTGAGGATAAGAAAGAAATGATGTATTGTTATTATTATGCAAAAAGCCCAGAATTTCCAGACACAAGATATACAAAATGAGAGAAATTAGAGGAAAGAAAAAATACTTCCACAGGAAAAACTATCAGAAGTTTCAAATGAAAATGTGTGTTCATTAATACAACAGATTTGTGAAAAACAGTATATAGATCAAGAAACTTTGATCTGTTTGGAAAAAGAAGCATCTGTGGACATGTGAAAATATAAACAACAAAATCTAGAGATATTTGGAAAGTATAAAAAAGAAATATGGACATGGGAGAGAAAGAGAGTTTTGATATGGTCCAATAGTTATGCAAAGGTGAAAGACAAATTAATCAATATAAAGAAGGCCACCCCAAAGATATTTGAAAAGAAATATAGGCAAAGGCATCCGGATAAGGAACATTTCAGAATAAAAAAAATAATATTACACAGATGGAACATAGAAAACAAGTTTAGTAATGTAGAAGTTTAAAAAATAGAAGTTGAAGTTATAGAGTGCCTGTAAAGTGAAGGATTTAGTGTAGAACGTATAATACAGGTTACATCACAACATGATAGAATTAGTCCCCACGGTAAGGAGAAGCAGGAAGATCAGGAGACATCTAAAGAAGAAATATTAACATGGGAAAGAAAAAGAGATTTAATATGGTGTAATATTTATGCAAAGGAGAAAGCAAAACTAACCAGTACAAAAAGAGTAACACCAAAGCTATTTGAAGAAAAATACAGGCAAATGAGTCAGGACATGGAAAACTTTGCAATACAAAAGATAAAAAGACAAAGAGGAAAAGCAGAAAAGGACATTATTAATGGAGAATTTAAAGAAATAGAGACTGAGGTTATGGAGAACCTGCGAAGTGAAGGACTCAATGTAGAAAATCTAAGAAAGCACCACAACAGGATAGAGCAATAGATATCCAAATTAAGGGGAAATCAGTGGAACAGGAAGCAATTGGTCAGATGCCATATGAAGCTATTTTGGAACCTTCCACAGGAAACCAGTATAAACATTCACTTGAAGCTAGACAGCAAGGGAAGGAACAAGAAACTGTGGAAACTGACGCAGTCATTGTTGAGGAGTGATAGGCCAATGAGTTCTCATATGACAGAGCAACAGATGGTATAGGATGACACTGAAGAAAATGTGCCACAGGAAGATGCTATAGAACTTTCAAAAGAATGCTCACAGGAAATGAAAAACAAGGGATGTGCCCTCAGTTTGGAAGAAAATAAGCTAAGAGAAGAGTTGCTTAATTTAATAGACATAGATAGGTATATTAAGATCAATGAAAGAAGTAGACTGCAGAAGGTCAATAAAATGCAAAAAGTCAGAAGTCTGATAAAACAAATGAACACAGTAATTAGGTCTGTCCATAAAGATCCATGCGCTATAACAGAAGTAAACGGGATATATTCCTGTACAGCTAAATTAATAACTGATAAAGTTGTACCACAAAAACACAGGGTAGTGAGGGAGAGAAGGGAGAGAAATTGAATGCTATCATGAAAATATTTAATAGAGAAAACTATAAGGCAATTAAGACAAGAAGTGTCACTGTTAGAAGACTATAGAAGAGGGAACAGATCAACAAAAATACTAAGAAAGATAGATGTGATAAAAGCAATGTGCAGCATTAGAACAAACCAGGATCTATCATGCACTATCGCAAATAACAAACTAAAAATTTCAGCACAGGCAGAAAAACTTAGAAAATAAGAAAATAAATATAAAGGAAAAGTGAATGGGAAACAAGGTAAACGGAAGTGAAAGACTGCCAAAAAAAAGAAGAAATAGATACATTTTGGAGAAGTATCTATGAAGATCCTATGGAACTTAACAAAGATGCTAAATGGATAGAAGAAGTAAAAGAAAGAATAAGAAGCTTAGAGGTATAGGATATGAAATGGGATGAAGTAATAGCCAGAGAGATTGAAGCAAAGTTAAGAAAAGCCTCTAACTGGAAACCCCAGGCCCAGATGCAGTACCTAACTTTTGGTTAAAAGTATTCACATCTTTGCACAAAAATTTAGCCATGAGTAAGAACTATTTATATGTGCACCCCAAACAGACACCAACCCGGCTAATAACAGGAAAAACAATGTTCCTCCTTAAGAGTGAACCTGCAAGCTACCCTAAAAATTATAGACCAATAACCTGCCTTCCGACGATGTATAAACTATACATGAGAATTGATGCTGACAGAGTTTATAGTCATTTAGAAGAAAACTCAGTTATGGCAGTAGAACAAAAGGGCAATAAAAGAAAGTCATATGGACCAAAGGATCATTTGTTGTTAAATAAAGAGAAGTGCAAAAAGGGGAAGAATCTAAGTATGGCATGGATTGACTACAAAAAAGCATTTGATAGTATCCCACATTCATGGATAAAAGAGTGCTTAAAAATGTATAAGATATACAATACACTGATTGACTACATTATAGTGGCCATGAAACAGTGGCAGATGACTTTGCAATTAAGCCATGATAAAGGACAAATTATTATCCAAGGGATACAAATTCAAAGGGGAATATTCCAGGGTGACTCTCTGTCACTGATGCTATTCTGACTTGCCCTTAACCCATTAAGCTGTTTTAACAGCTTAGGCCATGGCTATAATTTGGCTCCAAGAAAACAACAAAGTGTAAAGACTTCTCATCTTCTCTTTGCTGATGATTTAAAACTGCATAGCCCATCAGATGAGGAACTGAAAGCACAACTGCAGGTTGTTAAAAATTTTTCAGATGATGTAAGAATGTCATTTGGTCTTGATAAATGTACAAAAGCAACCTTTAAAGCAGGAAAACTGCAGCACTGGGAAAACATCAGTTTTGGACAAAAATGTGATATAAAAGGGCATGAGAGCAACAGGAAGTGTATAAATATTTGAGTATTGATGAAGGATTAACAATAAAATATGAACAAGTGTGAATAAAACTTAGTAAGGAATACTTTAGAAGACTTAAATTAATCATGAAAACAGTGTTGACGTCTAGGAATAAAATCTAAGCTATAAACCAATTTGCTCTTCCTGTCCAAGCTTACAGTTTGGTGTGACTTGACTGGCCCCAAAATATGTTGGATAGATTAGATAGGAAAACAAGAAGGATGCTTCATGCTCACCAAATTATTTATAAAAATCAGTGTATACCAAGACTATATATTCCCCATTCTGAAGGAGGATGGGCCTCCTTAAAATTGATTATATGTATAGATTTGCAACTGTGGAACTCCACACATACCTGCTGACCTCACAAGACCCAAACATAGTGAAAGTTTTGAAACATGAGGAGAATAAATCCAAGATGACTTCTCTGCTTAATCTAGCAGAAGCATATATCGGCGTCAAGCAAGAATGGAAATCAAACCATAAGTAGATAAAAATTGCGTCTATATTACATAATCAAACTTTTAAAAGTTTGAACGTCATATGGTCAACACCATATGATTGAACTTTTAAAAGTTCGAAAATGTAATAAAAAAAATAAACCAAAGAAAAAACCTACCTGAATGGTTTAAGCAGGGGGGCAAGCACCCCTGCACACCCCCACACCCCCCGTTCTTTAAATATACCAACTCTGAGATTGCACTACAGTGCAGAAAGGGAAATCTTCCCATTCCGCACTGTATGGAGAACTCAGTTGAAACGTTCAAACTTTTAAAAGTTCAATCATATGGTGTCAACCATATGACGCTCGAACTTTTAAGAGTTCGGTAATATGATATAGACCCTAAAAATCAGGCAGCAAATGAATGTGCCAAAAAACAAAAGAAGAATATAAGGTGAAGGACCAGATGAAAAAGCAATTAATTTTGAAAATGCATAAATATAGCTGCAAGTACAGAAAACTTCTGGAAGAACCTCATGTTGATCAGGAACAAACCCAGGAATGGTTAAGGAGAGTTGAATTCAAATCAAGAAATGAAAGGTTAATATTGACGGCCCAAGATAGTGGGCTATGTACACGCTGGTTTACAAAGTCCATTGAACATGTGGGAGAAACAGACAAATGTAGTATTTGTAAAATCAAATTGGAAACAGTTGCACACCTTGTTCCTAGTTGTGATATAGCAGAAGAACTGTATACTGAGAGGCATAATAATGTGGCAAGACTGTTGCACTAGGGATTGTGCAAACATTATGGTATTGAAGTGGCTGAAAAACATTGGAAACATGAGGCACAAAGCATCATAGAAAATGATGAAGTTTATATCACATGGGATCACCATTACCAACAGTTCAAAAGATAGATGCTAGAAAAATGGATATATTGGTCCATGAAAAGAAGATAAAAGTAGCATTGATCATAGAAATCGCCACACCCAGTAACTACAGTATGTTGCGTACCGAAAGACACAAAGTCATAAAGTATCAGAATCTGCAGGTAGAAATGAGAGTAATGTGGAAGAAAGATACCCAGACAATTCCATTAGTAGTAGGAGTAACAGGTCTTATAAAAAGAATCTACAGTCATATTTAGATATGTTACCAATCCATGTAACCCCATACAAATTGGAGAAGGAGTCATTACTGGGCACATCACAGGTGCTCCAAAGAGCACTTCTGGCTGACATCAAAGACTGAAACAATAGTAATTTCATGAACTTTAATCATACTTTGACTTAGGAATGGAGTCCATTCCCATCATGGTATTGGAAACCCAAAAGATTTGAAGAAATTAAAAAGACTGGAGCCATTGCTGCCCCCCATTGCCATGCCATGCAATTATTTAAAAATATCTTTTAAACACAATGTAATTGTCATTTAAAACTAATAAAAGCACTTGCTAAATAATTCCATCTTTGTGTTAGGAAAAAAATGACTTTTCTGTAGACACTTGTGACATTCTCTATACCTTCAGAATTAGGTACACTGTATATAATGACCTTATATTCATAGGCATTAAAATATTACTTTTATCAACTTCCAGTTTTGTATGTTGTGCATAAAATCACATACATCTTTTTAAAAGTTTTTCCACCAAATACACCTTTCTTTAAACACTTTTCTAAATAATTGGCAAGGGGTTTTGTCTTAGCCTCACCTGATGCTATAATTGGCTTCAGGAGTGGGTTGTCTCGTGATTTACTAAATTTCAGGATGCTGAAAATCACATTCAGCCTTGGCCTTTCTTACCTTAAAATACTTTGAGCCAAATCTTATGTAATCAAGTCTTCTTCACTCATTCTTGTATCAGCTTATAACTTCCAGTAATATCGCAACTCAATACCTCTTCATTTTCATTAGTATTACTTAATAAATTCAGTACATGCCTCTCAAAGTCATGGAGCAGAAAATCTGGACAAAATAATGACAGGTCAAAAGCCCAAAATTCAAAGATAGAGTTGAAATATTTCTCTTATAGTTTCCAGAATAATAGGTTTTGCATTAGCACACATTTTGTGAAGTATATTGACTGAAATGCAAATGTTGGTGACTGCAATTCTCACTCATTTGCCAGAAAAACATAAAATTTAGGAGTGACAGCCCCCCCTCAAATAAATAAATAAATAAAGAGGAAAACAAATCTCTCCATTCTGTGAAATTCTGAAGTGTTGAGAGGTATGATTCAGCATCTTCTCTTCATATAAAGATTTCTTCAATTGCATCAATGCAAGAATCATTCAGAAATTACTTACAACTTTTATTATATGTCAGATTAAAATATCTTTTTCTTGCGGCCTTATATAGTACTTCACTTATTTCACCTGCACATGCTTTCCCAAAGTCTAAAATTTTGGCATTAATGGTGGATTAAATTATTTTTTACACACATTAAAATCATTATTTATTGCAAGTAGAGTACATGTTTAAGTTCAAATTCTGAGTGAAAATTTTTAAAGCAGGAATTGCTTCCACTACATTTATCTTCCTAGAGGGAATGACTGTCCTACCTTTGGCTAAAACATTAACCTCCTCTTGTGTCCAAGGGTGATATTCATAGTTGTTATGCTTGAAAGCAATGGGCATGTGCACTGCCTGCACACACGCGCATTGTGGCAGAGTTCAGAGACATAAGCTGTGTTCATATGCAGTAGTTAGAAATGTAGACAGACATTCTTATGCAAATGAGGAAATAATTAGATGTAAATGACAAATGTATGGAAAATGTGTGACTTACTTATGTAAACAAGTCACTCTTCCCTCCTTTTGAAATTCATAGTTGCTTTATGATGCTCACCTATACCATGCACAGTTTGATTATAGAAAGCAAATCTGTGCCATTTCCAGTCACTTTGCAATCAGCAAATATGTTCAGTTTTGCTACAAGCCTTATTATTTCCCACTTTGAGCTGCTTGGTTCTGTCTTACCAAAACCCAGTATGTTCAGCAGTGATCACTAACCTAGGAGAAGAAGATAAAGCCGGAGAATAACCCAGCAGAAACTTGTTGAACAGGAGTTACTACTAGCAAACCTCTCAGCTGTACAGATTTTTGCAGAATGCCCCGATTTTTGGTTCATATTTTTGGCCTGTTTCTCATAAATTGTGGTTTTCTGACAAAATATTGGCAAATCATTGAGGACTGAAGTCAGAAAATAATGACAGACATTTAAGATTCAGACTTCATAGGTTCATAGGTTCATAGGTTGGTACTCGGCTATCAGCCCTAGGGCCTATACAAACCTAGCCATAACAATTCCCTTGCTATTTCTTCCCACAATATTTACTTCCCTGGACCCCTGTCTAGCAGGGCGACTGGCGTGATCCCCGGGGTGAATTTCCTTTCTCCCATCCAATCGTCAAGGTTCCTTTTTAAGAGGGCCAAAGATGCACTCTGCTTGACATGTATGGGCAATCTATTCCAGAGTCTGGGGAGTCTCTGGGTCAGGAACCTACCCCTCCAGCATGTTTTGTTTATTGTGATGACAAGGTTTAGATCCCTGGAGCATGTGACTCTGAAGGATTGGGATTTCTTTAAGTGTAGCATGTCCAACAGCTCTGGGTTTGACATGGCCTTGTATGTTAAGCAGAGATCGCCTCTGAGTAGACGATATGCGACAGAGTATAGCTGGAGTTTTTTAAGGCGGTCAGCATAGGGCATCTGCTTTAGACCTGTGATTGTTTTAGTGAGGTATTTCTGCAGCCTTTCCAGTTGTTGCAGATGTCTTGAGAGGTACATACCAAACAGGGCATTGTATTCTATAATGGGTCTAATGAGGGATGAGTACAGTGGGACAATGACCTCCTTTTTTCTGGATGGAAAGCCCTTAGTGATGAGGTGTGCCACATAGAAGGATTTCCTGACTGTTGTGGTGATGTGGTTATCGAAGGTGAGACCATTGTCCACCTGTGTCCCTAAGTCTCTTATCACACTTTCAGTGTTTAGTGTACTGCCACCTATATAGTAATTCACGGGTACATGTTTTTTCCCAAAGGGGATAACTATACATTTCTTAGCATTGAGCTTGAGCCCATGGCTCTGGCACCAAGCATCTGTTTCTGTAAGGCCCTTTTGTAGAGTATCCACATCATTTGGGGATTCAATAATGGCTCCCAGTTTGCAGTCATCTGCAAACTTTGTTAGCCAGAGTCCTTAGTGTTGGCCTGTACTTTGGAGAAGTAGATGCCAAACAAGAGCGGTCCCAGGACTGAACCCAGAGGTACTCCACTTGTCACTTGTCTGGAGCTGGATTTTGAGTCAGCTACTTTTACAGGGTGGGCTCTATCAGTAAGCCAGTTAGCAACCCATTGGGTGAAGTAGGGATTAATGCCCAGCTTAGTAAGTTTATCTATGATTCCAGAGTGGGGGATGGTGTCATAGGCTTTGGCAAGGTCTAGATAGGCTGTGTGGATCACCTTACCCTTGTCCATGGCTCTGGAGACTGATTTGAAGAAGTCAGTCAGGTTCAGGAGACAAGATCGGCCCTTCACGAACCCAAACTGGGTGGGGTCCAATGTTTGAAGGTTGCCAATGTCTTTGTTTATAAGTTCCATGATAATACGCTCCATGGCCTTGCAGATAAGGCTCGTCAGACTGATGGGACGGTAGTTTCCGGGATCCAAGGTGGATTCCCCCCTTGTGGAGTGGGATAACTGTAGCTCTACATCACTCAGTAGGCACTAAACCTGAGGTGAGGCTATGATTAAACATGACACTTAGGTGAGGTGCCAGTTCATATTGTAGTTCAAGTAGTACACAGCCCGGGATGTCATCTGGTCCCATGGATGCTGTATTCTTAGCTTTGGAGAGTGCGTTTTTTACCTGTGTGGCTGTTATTACCAAAATTTGGCAATCTTTTGGTATTGAGATGGACCATTTAGGGGGTGAGAGGTGAGGGGAAGATACCCTTAAAGCTCATGCTAATACAAAACCTGTTATGCTATCAACTTTCTAAGCTTGTAAGAGAAACATTTATAAATTGTCCCTATTTTGGGGCCTTTGTCCCCCCTATTATTTATGGCTTTGTCCAGATTTCTTGCTCAGAGAGGTTGAGAGGTATAGTTACTAGATAGTTCTGGAGTGAATATGGATATAATAAGAGCTTTGGAGAATTTATGTGTCCCACAAACAGGAAGCGAGGGACCGTGTGGCCTTTTTATCTCTGAGGCTCTTTAGGTTCACATTTAAACCACAGGTGGAGAAATACCATAAAATAATAGGGTTATCATTCCATCAACTGCCAGAAGTGTGTGATACATGAGGGTGCATCCCCAACATATCAGCCCAGCATTCTGGTAGTGCTCATAATTCCCAATTTTGACAAAAGAGTCCATTATACCATTATTTCCTACATGGTAGGATTTCTTATAGTCACCTAGTTGGTATGTGGAGATTATTATAATGTTGTTAACCATAGTTATTTCTCTGTTTATAGGTAGTAACAACTAATCCCCTATTCCTTATACATGCAGGGAGCAGCTGAGGAGCATTTTAACATGGTCCTGTCCCAGATATATATAGTCATCCTGCAAATGTTTGGCCTACTAAAAGCCTGTTTCCAGTGCTTGGATGAGCTCAGGGGGCTCTTCAGTATGAGCCTGTCACAAATGCAGACTGCTCACACAGCTTGATGCATTCTGCTTAACATGATCATGCAACTGCCAAAGCCAAAGCTAGTGACCAATAGTGGGAGTGCAGCCCCCCCCCCTAACATTTGTCCCAACAGTGATGGTAATGATGATGGTGGCCAGCTGATGGCAGCAGCCTGGCAACCCCTCCTGCAGGTTCATGCATGGCACACTACTGCAGAGGTGAAGTTGTGGCATCTAGTCCAAACTATGAGCCAAGACATTCACTAGATGACAAAGTTACAAAGCTAACACTTGGTAATGCCATCTCAAGTGAATTCTACGCTCTCCTATTCTGTATTATAGTCATCGCCTCATAAAGTGGACAAGTGGGCAGGCACTCCTCATCAGGTCTTAAAGGTTGTAGAGTGGAAGGCCCACCACCAGTGCTAACTAGCTTTAGTCCTTGCACTGCACACAATGTAATGAGCTCGTTTCTCACCCTGTGCCAAAGTGTAGGCCCTTCCCCTATAGTATTCATGTCAGCCACAACTTGATTCTACACATTTGCCTTATTTAGCTCCCCTTTCCCAAGAAGATATTTTCCATATGTCAAAAGTGCATCCACAACAATGTGGTTTTCCTCACTGATTACGTTGTCTCTCTGATGTCATAGCATATTTTTCCTAGAAATACAAGCTCTGCAAATTTGATTCATACATTTTAATAAATAATTAAACTCTAGCAAAACAAAAAGGAAGGAATTACTTATACTCATGATACCTCAGTTTTTGAAACATCTTTTTTTCCTTTCCATTTTTGTGTCTGTAAAAACTGTTTACCAAGGTTATATGTAAGAAATGTACATTTAAATGTAGGCCCATGAATGACTGTTTGAAGGGTTGGAGAAAGACACTGGCAAATAATATTTTTGTTGGTTTATTCTTTAAACTGTGTTAAGACCTCTTGTACCTTGGTCCCGAACAATTTCATTTTCTGATACCATAGTCTGCGGTAAGCAAATACGTTTATGTCACTGTACCGATTATTACCTAAATATGATACTTTTACACAGCTATACCAGTAACATGTATAAGTACAGTACTGTAACCCTTTTTACCATCAAGTTAGAGGCTAATCCTGAAGATATTCCTATAAAATCCATTGATCACAACCTATTTTTTTTGTTTTGATCCTGACTGTATATATTATAAACTGTCTGCTTTATTTCTTGCTTTCTGACAATATTTGCAGAACCACAGTGTCCAGCAGCACTTTAACTTGTGACACTGAGAAAGTTTCAACAAACTGAACTTTTTAATAAGTTTTAATGCAAACTAAGTGGCTGCCAAAAATATGTGAAAGCATTTGTGAACTTAATACTATGTGTACCATGTGCACAATATTGAGCCTAATGTACACATATTTACGTTCCTTTTTAGCTCCATTTACACAAATTAGGAAATGCAAGACCGTGGTAGGTGTTCCATCAGAGATCTAAGAACTTCTAAAACTAGTGCTACTCATTTATACTTTACTTATTAACATACAGATGTTGCGGCACTGTTTTTACATTTGCATTACACATTTGTGGATCATTGGATTATGAATGCCACCCATAGTCTACTATATGTTCTTCTTTCAGCTTTTCCTGGTTAGGGGTCGCCACAGCGAAACTCCGGTCCACTAATGATTGGCAGTTGATTTTTACGGTGCCGAGGTGCCAGTCGACGCCCAACCTTCAACGAAGGCACGTCCATTTACGTATGTCTTTCAAATGCCACTCGACCGTGGGGAGGACATGCAGACTCCACACAGAAGACACTCCAGCCAAGAATCGAACGGGAGAACCTCTTGCTGTGAGGTGACAACACTACTGCTGCACCACCGTAAAAGTCATAAATTTAAAACAAGTTGATTGAACAAAATACCTTTCTTTAATGTCCATTTCTGTTGTTATTGTGGTTGGCAAACTGTCTGTGCTATTGATAAAGCAGGCGATTTTGGACTACCACATCTGATGTTCTGTTTCTTTTACTGAATTCTTTTCTTTTATTAATGCAGATCAGTGATGTGCTCTCTATCCCATATTATAATTACATTGAACCTCTCAACTTTCTCTATGCGTATGAGTTGGTCTTCCATAAAAACAAATATATTAGCATTCTCAATGGACAATTGTTATTCAACTTCATTTACATTGTTAGTCTTAAAGTTACAATATATATGATTACTCATAATCATAATCATCTCTCAAACATTTCTTTAATATCCATTTTTTAGGGACTCTTCCTGTTTCACAACTTGTTTAGTAGCATCAGATATTTGTCTCCTAAATTCTTCATACTCTTTCTTTGTCAACTTGCAAAGTTCTTTATTGTTAGTATTAGTATTATTAGTTTTAGTCTACTTATAATTGTAAATAAACAAGATAGCATAGTTGTGCAAAATCTTACCATAACACTAGATATCCTTCTCTTCACTGTTGCAGTTTTCATAAACTAATGGATCTCCAGCAAAGGCTAGCCCAACATCCGGCCAGTATACCAAAGCCTTCAGCTGTTATAGGCACCATGCGTCACATGTAGGCTCCCCACGCATGACATAGGACATAAATGTGATATACCAAAACAAACGTTCACAACTGAAAAGAGAAACAGAACACCCTCATGGACAAAGAGGAACATCTGCACCCAAAAGGAAAAATAAAGAAGGAACAAGGAAGAAGGGCCCCTTGGCCAGGAGGGCAACCAGAACACAGGGCAAGAGTCAAGGCAGAGGGGAAAGGAGGGCGTGACCGAATTCTGCAACAGTGAATGGAAGGACATCTATTATTATGGTCAGATTTTACACAACTGTACTATGTCCTTCTATATCACTGTTGCAGTAGTCTTAACTGAAGGAAGCGTCAAAAGCTCAAGAGGAAGCCTGATGAAAGTAAGAACAGAGGATCAAGTAGCAGCCTCAGGGATGAAACTGGTATCCAGACCCTTGAACAAGTCACCAGAAGAGGCAACTGCTCTAGTACAATGTGCATTTACCAGCAAGGAAAGACATTTTTCATGAAAATAATAACACAAATAAATGGTTTTAGAAATCTAGGAGGAGATGGTTTGCTTAGAAACAGCCAAGCCCAAAGTCCTGGGATGAAAGGAAACAATAAGCTACTCATATCTGAAAATAACTTTAGTTTTATCCAAATAATATTTCAGCTGTCTATGCAAATCCAAAGTGTGAAGAACCTGAAGAAGCGATAAGTGAAAGTGCTTGTGTTTGTGCACAGTAAAGTTCTTGTTTTTATTCCAGCCTTGGATGTGTCCGTGTTTTACATGTTTGATTGCTGTTTGCTTTAAAGACGCATTCGTTGGAATAGTGGTGGACTTGCTCTTGGTATAGCTATAGATATATTCAGTAATAGTAACTAAAATTAACATGGACAGTGACTCTCCCTCTACAACAACCAGCAACCATTCTATAAATACCTTACACTCGTTCTTGATGGAAAATAGATATGTCACTGTGAAACTCAGGTGCAGTAGGAATTCCACAGCAACTCATAACAACTAACAGTACACACTGTAAAATCATTTAGGAACTTAACTAATTTTTCTCAGCATAAAATCAACAATCTCCTACATGAAATAGATTGGACACCCCTTAAACAACTATCCCTTAATGACGCTGTACTATACTTTAATAATACCTTCCTTCACATACTTAATACCCTAGCCCCAATTTGTATGAAAAGAATCAAAAAGAACTCAGCTCCATGGCTCTCTAAGGAATGTAAACACCTGATGAAGCAAAGGGACCTAGCCCAGATAACCTGGAAACAGAATAAAAATGAACAAAATCATGTTAATTTCAAAACACTACGTTACAAAGTGACAAAACTAATCAACAGAGATAAGAAGTCATATTATTCCCAGCTTCAACTCCAACATAAAATCAACCCCAATACATTTTGGCACTCCATATCTTCTCTACTTAACCCTGGAACAAATAGAGACCACACTCTGTTACCTGATACCCCTCCATAACAAATAGCCAAAAACTGCATAAAATCAATATCAGACCTACTAACATACCAAATGCTGGACCCCCTCCCACCCTTCAACCTATTCAGACACCAGTCCCAGACCAATAAATTACTTCTAACCCTGTCATTATTAACCCCCCCACTCAACAAAATGTCATACAAACCCCATTCTCATTTCAGCCCATACCCACTGACACCATTAAGAAACTGCTACAAAAGCTAAAACCCTGCTCTACCTCAGCTGACAATCTCCCCCCATACTACCTCAAACTGGCTGCTAACTCAGTCGCCTACTCAATCAGTATCCTTATAAACAGGTCTTTATTCAAATCAGAAGTACCTACCATATGGAAACAATCTCACATCACCCCCATCCACAAAGGAGGCAACTCTTTCGGTCTATCCAATTTCCGTCCTATATCCACCTTGTCACCCATATCCAAAATTCTCGAGAGAGATGTCCAACAGCAGGTAATGCAATATCTATTACAAAACAATCTTTTATCCAAAACCCAACATGGCTTCCAGTGTAGCCACAGCACAGCTACAACCCTATTATCTTTTACAGACACTGTGAACAAGGCCAGAGATGCAGGACGCTATACAGCCTCAGTATTCCTTGATTTCTCCAAGACCTTTGACACAGTGTCTCACCCCTTACTTTTGAACACACTGTCTAACTTAGGCTTCTAACATAACACAGTAAAATGGTTTCAGAGCTATCTCAAAGATATGTGAGTGAAATGGTCCAACAAACTCTCACCCTTTCTCCACAACCCTACTGGAGTAATTCAAGGCTCTATCCTAGGACCCCTACTACTCTTCAAGATTTTCACAAACAACCTTCACACTGCCTCTCACCCTGGGACCCTCATTCAATACGCCCCTTTTGGTATGTACCTCACAAGACATCTTCAACAACTGGAAAGGCCACAGAAATTCCTCACAAAGAGGATTAATGGCCTCAAACAGATGCCCTGCGCAGACCTTCTCAAAAAACTCCAGCTTTACTCCATTGCATATCACCTACTCAGAGGTGATCTCTGCCTAACATACAAAGCTATGTCAAACCCAGAGCTGTTGGACATGCTCCACTTAAAGAAATCCCAATCTCTCTGAGCTGCACGCTCTAGGAACATAAACCTTGTCACCACAATAAACAGAACATGCCGGAGAGATAGATTCCTGTCCAAGAGACTTCCCATACTCTGGAATAAACGACCTATCTATATCAAACAAAGCTCCTCATTAGCACTCTTCAAGAAAAATCTTGATGATTGGATGGGAAATAGGAAATTCACCCTGGGATCACTTCTGTGGCTCTGCTCGACAGTGGCACAGGAAAATAATTTTCTTGGGTGGCAAAAGCCAGGGTACCTTTTTGGCTGGGCTTGTATAGGCCCTAGGGCATATAGCCTAGTGCCTGCCTATGAATCTATGAACCTATGATGATTCCACCATAATCTGTACTGCTCAATCACTACCAGAACTACTTTCAAAAACTCAGCGGTCCTTTACTGCAGTTGAATCTTGGATAAGAAATGCCCAACTCTTTCTTAATCCAAAGAAGACAAAACTAGTACTCTTTCATCCCAAAAACACCTCCCCTGTCACTGATCATTTTAACATCCTTGCATCTGACAACACTGGCAAAGAAATAGTGCAGGAAACCAAACTTCTATGAGTTATCATTGACAATAAACTTTCATTCGACCCCCATATACAGCAAAATATAAAGAAAACTCATCAAAAATTGGGACTCTTATATAGAAACAAACATCTCTTTACTGCAGTAACCAAAACTACCCTTGCAAAAGCATTTTTACTTCCCTCCCTTATTTATGGTGTTCCTGTCCTAAATAATTTACGAATATCTACCATAAACAAGATGGAACAGTGCTACAACAAAGTTGCAAAGTTTGCCACAAACTCTACATATCACACACACCACTGTAAACCACTCCTAGAATTAAACTTGCTTGAACTCCCCAACCAACTTGCCTTTATTCAGCTATTCACCTTGCACAACTTTATTTTCAAGCCTACTGCCTGCCCTGCACTAACCAATCTAGTCACACCTTACACATCATATCGATCCCTATGATCAAAATTCTCTTAGCTATCTTAATACCCACAAGAAAACCAGGTCACTTTCTGTATTCATACCCTGTCTCTATACTTTGGAATTCACTACCTCTAGCTACCAGGTCAATGCCTGCCCTAACCCAGTTCAAAGCCTCTTTAAAAAATAATCTCAGAAAGACATGGCTCTGCTCCTGCATAAATCCTGCCTGATGCTCAGCACTTCTTCTTCTTCCACACTAGCCTCATCCTCCTCTTCTGTCACATTTCAATCCCTCCTAAGTCTCTTCTAACTCCTTCTACACCATATCCTTAGCTACTGCTCAGGCTGCATTGCTTCTATTCTTTTTAACTCTCTCACTCTCTTTCTGCATCACTAACTTTCTGGCTATTAGTTTCCTAACAGAAACTAACATTCTATTTATTTATTTTTTCATGTACTATAGCAGTCAGTGTCACACATTGCTCTACCGATGTACTATTTTTTGGACACTACATCATGTATAGTGAGAGTGATTATTATTATCTATAATGTGTTTAACTCTATAGAATCGTCTAGATGTGTAGTATGTATTGTAACATCTTGTAACATAGCTTTTTCTTTCAACTTATTTTCTATAGTATTTATAATGTGATTTGTACTGTATTGGATTTTACTGTAGTTGTATTGTACTGTACGTGGTGCTTTTCTCCCCAGGCCTCTGGTGAACATAGATTCTGTAGATCCAGCCAGACAACCCCAGTAAACAAATGTCAAATAAATAAATAAATAAACTAATCTGCAATTTTTCATTTTATTTTAGAGTCAGCTCAAAGCTAACACCTCTGTCACTTTAAATGTGTTGCCTTTATTAGAATATATGCATCTCAGAATATTTCAGCGTGTGTTTAGCTGATGTAGTGACTAGCTTTCTTCCCTTTTGAAAATTCAAATTTAATATAACAAATGGCAAACAAATGAACTCATGAAAACTATAACATTGTTTCTCAAGTGATGAGACTAGTTTCCAGGGGAGGCAGGGCTTGCTAGTGTGAAAGCTCAATGAAGCCTGGTAGTACTTTATATTTAATCCATGAACTGCATGGTATTGTTTTCATTATGCAGAGCTGTGTTAAATGTAGAAGGGAAATAGTCAAAGAATGTGTGTGTGTGTGTGTGTGTGTGTGTGTGTGTGTGTGTGTGTGTGTGTGTGTGTGTGTGTGTGTGTGTGTGTGTAGTAAAAAGCCTATGGGGGTTGAGTTGCTTCTCTGCTATTGTGAGAAACTGATGAATTTTTCTATGCTTTAGGCCGGGTAAGGTCACTCTGACACAGTTTAGGACTCTATGTACTATAACTTTTTATCATCAAGTGTTTTTAATCCTTGATGTTTGATATAATGTATAAGTGTTCTAAAACTGTTACACTGTAGCTTTACTAACATGATAATATTTTGGCATGTCATACTACCTATATGATACACACACACACATGCACACACACACACACACACACACATATATATATATATATATATATATATATATATATATATATATATATATATATATATATATACATATGTATGGGTTACCTTTAGTTCATAGAAAGACCACTCCATTGAAAACGGCATAACATCGACAACCGGAGAGCCGACATTTCCCACATGATAAGTAACCATTTGGCCATCAACCTGAACTTTGCCCCGTACCCCCACGGTAGTGTGTTCTCAGAGTTGGAATATTAAGTAAGGGGGGTGTGGGGGGGTGAAGCCTCTCATGTAGGGGGGTGTGGGGGGGCATAGCCCCCCACATGTGTGCGTTTGTTTTAATGGTGGATTTCGACTTCTGGATGGCCAAATGGTTACTTACCGTGTGGGAAATGTTGGCTCTCACATTGTCGATGTTATGCCGTGTCGAAGAAGTGGGTTTTGATGGAGTGGTCTTTCAATGAACTAAAGGTAACCCATATATTTATATATATATATATATATATATATATATATATATATATATAAATATATATATATATATATATATATATATATATATAAACACAAGTACAAATGATTGACGATCTTGCAAATGGTGTGCCAGATGCTAGCCAGTTTTTACCAAACTGAGCAGGGACTGGCCCACAAAATCCATATGGATTATAGTGATCCATTCTAATGTAGAAGTGTGTGTGGGTGCGTGCGTGCATGCACACGTGTGTGTGTGTGTGTGTGTGTGTGTGTGTGTGTGTGTGTGTGTGTGTGTGTGTGTGTGTGTGTGTGTGTGTGCATTTGTCTGCCTCTCTCTCTGTCTGTGTGCTGTATGTGTTCATGTATCTATCCATTGAATATTTGTGTGAGATTCTGAATTCACAATGGCAAAAAGTATTTTGTTGTTAAGTTATCACTTAACTGTCATAATATCATTGGGCAACATCCACAGACCCAAACGATTTTCTCAGAGTTTCATCTGTATGCTTTGGTTTATCACTGTAATATTTTACTGATGGTGCAACTCAGACCGTGTGGGAAGAATTTCAGAATTTCTGAAACAGGCTGTTATGAAGCATTGGTTATTTTAATACGATACCATTCTGTGACAGGTACACAGGCAGAACATTTTTATGCAGAAACAGAATATATGTACAACAAAAGGGAGAAATAGGGCACTGCTAAATACTAGCAATTTGTTAAGGCACAGTAATGTTTTGTATGCTGTCATCATATAAATATTGGCAAGTTGATGTTTAATTCTAGCTTAGGAACACAATTAGTGCTAATAAGATCTAGTGCTCAGCGGTCTCCTGGAAGGTTCGTTACTTTCCTCATAACAAGCACCCTCAAGGACATTATGGACTTTGATAATGGGCTATTTGTTAAATTGCTTTAGATTTTTTTGTTAGTGTATACATTTTTTAGTGCTGATAAATCCACGGCTTAATGTTTCAGACTTGTTGTTCCATATGTAATTGTTGTTAGAGAAAGTATTTTACATCCAAGATACAAATTTTGAAGGTATTTAATGTCCACACACAAACTCACACAAATGTACTGAGCAATTACATCTACTTTCTTGACAGATTACACTTCATCTTATTGCAATCAAAAGAATGAAAAAAAAATCATACAGTGTAAACATTGCAAACTACCCCTGATGTCTCTAAACTGTCACTTATTTTGTTGTTTTTCTCGGAAGTGATTTGGTAAACCAGTGAAGATTACTGTCTATCAATGACGTCAGACATTATACTTTCATATTTCTTATTTTTCAGAAAATTCAGGTTTTTGTAATTAAATAGTGACCATAATTTTAGGTCTTTTTTCTCTATATATTGTTGGCATTATCCTGAGCTCTTGAGCAAAAACACTGAGAGGTGTGCATTCAGTCTCTCACTCTCTTAGTGTTTCTCTGTTGCTCACTCACTCACTCACTCACTCACTCACTCACTCACTCACTCACTCACTCACCCACTCACTCACCCACTCACTCACTCACTCACTCATATACCATCAGTCTCTGATTCTGCATTTTTTATTCACACACATACATGTACACAAATACATTCACGCAGAAGACAAGCAGGCAGACAGACATACACATGCATTCCTTTTTTCTTTTATTTACTATTTTTATGCTCACTAAACAACAAAGCTGCATTTAGTAAGTGCAGAAAACTGGTGGCTGTTTGTTTTTTTTTAATGCTGATGTGACGCAGCAGAGCTATTTCTATTGGGCGATACATGTACAATATTATCTGTTGGAAAACATTCATTCTCCAACAGGGTGTTGGCATTTCTTTTGCCCATTATCTAATAAAGTAATATCTAATGGAGTAATAAATGCTTGTACTGATTCAGTATATCAAGCACAGACACGAGATGTGCAAGGGAGACATTGTGTTTACTAAATCAGTGAATTGAGGGACCCGCCAAACACAGAGGTAGACAATGTGCATGCCTACACACCAAGATGCCTATGTGTACAAACGGGTCTACTTCATATGATCAAAAGACCATTTGACCTAAACCTATTTGATCGAAAGTTCATTTGATCGAAAACCAGTATTCAAGGCAAATAACAAGGATTTGTCCCCCTCCCCAATGTCGTGCGACCCTGGAGTTGGAATATATAGTTAGGGGTGTGTGGGGGGCACAGCCCCCCACCTATTTTCGTTTTAAAATCTGTACTTTTTGTTTTATTTTCTTCTTTTAAAGGAAACTGGGTGGGGGACTGTGCCCCCCACCCCCCCAACTATATATACCAACTCCAGGGTTGCACAACATTGGGGAGGGGGACAAATCCCAGTTTTATGCCTTGAATACTGGTTTTCGATCAAATGAACTTTCGATCAAATGGGTTTAGGTCAAATGGTCTTTCGATCATATGAAGTAGACCCGTACAAACACAGAGGTAGACAATGTGCATGCCTACACACCAGGATGCCTATGTGTACAAACACAGAGGTAGACAATGTGCATAATTGTACACCAAGATACCTATGTGTACAAACTCCAGTTACAGTGATAACATGAAAGTGTACAGACTAGAATGCAACTAACCATGATCTGACAGTTTTTGTTAGGTATACCCAAAAATCAGTTTTATTACAATTATATTTCTATTATGATAATGCCTGGTATTAAATGATAATATTCCAGAGGGCTTACACTCACAATATTAGCAATTTGAATGGTTTAAAAAGTAATACTGCATACGTGAAGATAATGTTCCACCAGTGATTTTGATATAACAAATGAGAAGATGCAGTCTATTGTCTTAATTTGCTAATAACACAATGACTTAACAGGTTCAAATAGTTTTTTCCGTTGTCAGATCTTGAACTCTCCCTTTGTGTTCTTTTCCTCAGTATAGATGAGCACCCTCTCCCACTTCTGTTTAGGAAAACAAGAGAGCAATTAGTCATTCTAATCAGTCCTTCTAAGGTATCAGTACTAAGCATTTTGTGCATTTTAATCACTGGTTGCATATGCGTGTCTATGTGTGCGTGTATATGCATGCATCTGTACTTGCATATGTGTAGCTGTTTGTCTCCTGTAGCACATGAATTTACTTTTATATCTGTGGTTTGTATCAAAGTCTGTTGAATGCTTAAATCTAACATGAAAATGGATGTCTTTTGTGTATTTTTCTGAGCTACTTATTTCCTCTTTACATGGTGTTTCCTGACATCTGTATGTGTTCATCACACTGTGGCAATAACAATGCAGTCTGCTAGTTTCCGAACAATAACTGCTTTTAAACTTGCCAGCTGCTGAACAGCTGAAATAAACAGTAAAAGATAATAATTCTGTTTCTTCCTCTTCTTCTTTTTACCAAATCAGCAAAAACATTTTGGAAACATTACAGCTTACTAAACTGGGAAATAAAGACAAAATAAAACACGTATTATAAATGTTCAAGCTGTTTAAATGATTATTTCATTCTTTTTGTAATGAAATGACCTATATACTGCCACAAATCTTACATCAGATCAGTTCCAGCTTTGCAGAAGCACAAGATGAAAATAAAACTTAGAGATTATATTACACTAATTATCAACAAAAGACTGAGCTCATTGTCTACAATGCCTTTTACAAAGGACATAAACAGATTACCATTCTGTGTTCTTGTTCTGCATGCCTAAGGCTTCCTATAGGTTACTGTTTTACTGAAAAGAAAAGGTTTATAATAGATTATTCTTCTGTCTGAAGGAAAAGAAATCTCAGTAAAGGCTAGGCTTGTCACCATTTCAGGTGACTGAAGTGGGACATTTCTTAAGGGAATGTGAGATTTTATAGAGCAAACTATGGCCTCAGCCATGGTTTTTCATTTTACTACTCTAATATCATATCTGCTGAATAATTTTAGTTATTTCTAATGTTTCAAATCACATTAAGGTATGCAAGATATTCTATGACAGTTTAAACACCAGTTAGAGGAAACTTTAAAAATTAGCTGTTTTCTCACAAAATATCAGGACATTTGTGTTTTTTAATATTTATTCAGGACACATGTTCTCAAATCAGGCTCCTGATATGAAAAAAAAGAAGATGAGCCCAGACCCTAGATATGACGATAAACATAAAATATTTCTGTGCAATCTAAATTCTACTTGGACATGCCCTTGTACTTGCATTTGATATCCCTCCATCCTATCTCCAACCAAGTAGCATAGTTAGGGTGAGAAAAGACGGGTAACTGTCCCGGGCGAAATGTGTTGGGGCACGATAAGCCAATTCTGATCTCTCTTTAATGCAATACCATCTGTACTATGTGTATGTGTATGTGTAATCTACAATGCTATAGTGCTCCATGGAGGCAGGTTATAAATTATAGCAACTTTCTGCCGCATTTCAAGTGCTTACTAAACTGGGAAGTAAAGACAAAATAAAATGTGCACTATAAATGTTCAAGCTGTTTAAATGATTATTATTTCATTTTTATCTTAACAAAAGGACCTATATACTGTAGCAAATCTTACATCAGATCAGTTCCAGTTTTGCAGAACCACAAGCTGGAAATAAAATTTACAGATTATATTACACTATAATTTGCAACAATAGACTGAGCTCTTGTCTGCACTGCCTTTTACAAAGTCATCAGTGTTATGCAAATGCTGATCCATGGGTGGCTGTGCCTTAAGAAAATTACATCCATTGCTTCATTTCTAGGGCCATTGTGGAGCTTCTACTTGTTGAGCCAAGGAGGCGTGATATATAAGATGTATGTACTGAGCCATGGAGGCTTGATATATAAGATGTGTGTACTGAGCCATGGAGACTTGATATATAAGATGTGTGTACTGAGCCATGGAGACTTGATATATAAGATGTGTGTACTGAGCTATGGAGACTTGATATATAAGACATGTGTACTGAGCCATGGAGACTTGATATATAAGACGTGTGTACTGAGCCATGGAGACTTGATATATAAGATGTGTGTACTGAGCTATGGAGACTTGATATATAAGATGTGTGTACTGAGCTATGGAGACTTGATATATAAGATGTGTGTACTGAGCTATGGAAACTTGATATATAAGACGTGTGTACTGAGCCATGGAGGCTTGATATATAAGACATGTGTGTACTGATCCATGGAGGCTTGATATATAAGATGTGTGTACTGAGCTATGGAGACTTGATATATAAGATGTGTGTACTGAGCTATGGAGACTTGATATATAAGACATGTGTGTACTGATCCATGGAGGCTTGATATATAAGATGTGTGTACTGAGCCATGGAGACTTGATATATAAGATGTGTGTACTGAGCTATGGAGACTTGATATATAAGACATGTGTACTGAGCCATGGAGGCTTGATATATAAGACGTGTGTACTGAGCCATGGAGACTTGATATATAAGATGTGTGTACTGAGCTATGGAGACTTGATATATAAGATGTGTGTACTGAGCTATGGAGACTTGATATATAAGACATGTGTACTGAGCCATGGAGACTTGATATATAAGACGTGTGTACTGAGCCATGGAGGCTTGATATATAAGACGTGTGTACTGAGCCATGGAGACTTGATATATAAGAGGTGTGTACTGAAACATGGATGCTTGATATATAAGACGTGTGTACTGAGCCATGGAGACTTGATATATAAGATGTGTGTACTGAGCTATGGAGACTTGATATATAAGACGTGTGTACTGAGCCATGGAGACTTGATATATAAGACGTGTGTACTGAGCCATGGAGGCTTGATATATAAGATGTGTGTACTGAGCCATGGAGGCTTGATATTTAAGATGTGTGTACTGAGCCATGGAGACTTGATATATAAGATGTGTGTACTGAGCCATGGAGGCTTGATATTTAAGATGTGTGTACTGAGCCATGGAGACTTGATATATAAGATGTGTGTACTGAGCCATGGAGACTTGATATATAAGATGTGTGTACTGAGCTATGGAGACTTGATATATAAGATGTGTGTACTGATCCATGGAGGCTTGATATATAAGACGTGTGTACTGAGCCATGGAGGTTTGATATTTAAGATGTGTGTACTGAGCCATGGAGGCTTGATATTTAAGATGTGTGTACTGCAGGTATAACACCAGCACTACAGAGGATTCCAGCAGTTTGAGGTGCTGATTAGTTTTTCACTGACTAGTATGGATCCCCTTACTCAAGGGCTGAGTGAATGATACTGGACAAACTCAGTAGGCTACATGTTTTCCCCAAGTGCCTTACTTCTTTCTTTCATTCATTCACTTATTTATATTTATTTAAAGTTTGTTCATAGGTAGCTACTACCCAGTAGATCAGTTAAACCATTTTAAGCCTAGCCCCAGCAATCCCACTGGCACTTCCCATTAGTTACCCCCCCCCCCCCATCCATAAGGGATGTGGGGTGGGGGCAAGCCTAGAATGAATTTGTAGTTTCACATGCATTTAAGTTACATTACAAGATAGGGAGGATATTCTTTGTTTTAAATAATGAGGGAGACTGTTTTGCTACAGAGGTACAAACTTCTTTGAGAGATATATCTGTTATACCAAGTCCCATTTATGTTGCAATATAGCTTTACGCCCCTTGATCTTGTGCTTATTTACAGCTTACTAGGCTAGGAATAGATCACCTAGTAGGAGTCTACAGGTGACAGAGAAGATGTACAGGGCTTTAAGATGCTCTAAGTACTTAAGGAGCTCATTCCTTAGACCTTTTTTTCAGTGAAGAACTACCGGGGCTTCTCAAGTTCAGTTAGATGTTTAGATAGGTACATATGGAAGGGTGTATTGTATTCAAGTACAGGTGTGATAAGATGGGAGTGATGACCACTTTTGTTCAAGAAGAGATGGCACCATAATCAGACAGGTGTGGTGCAATGCTTTCCTAACAACAAATAATATACAGGGGTAGAAGCAGAGTTTATTGTCAGTGAGAATGCCTTGGTATATAATGAGAGTGCCTATTTTAGGTGGGATGTCATTTATGGGGTAGCTGTCTGAGAGTTCCTGTTTCTCACATCATACAAGACTATATTTTTGGTATTCAGACAGTTTTAGTCCATGATCATAACATCATGAGTTCATCAGTGGTGGACTGTCTTAAAGAATGCAAGTGTCATCAAAGTAGGTGATGATACCTCCAAGTTTGATGTCATGTGCAAACCTTGGCAGCCAGAGACCTTTAATGACAAATTTGCCATCATAGAAGTCGGTGGCAAATAGAAGTGGTCCCAAAACACATTTCTGGGATGCAACATTGTTGAGTCTTTTGAATGATAATGTGCCATTAACACTAATAGACTGGCATCTATTAGAGTGTGTGCATTTGTTAGAGAAATATCTCTCAACCATCTAGAGTTTTGCTTCATACATTTGGTCTGTTCTTCATAAAATGTGTGGTCTTCTAGAAAATTATGGGAGTTAAAGTCAATAAATAATGATAGGCATTTGAGTTTCAGACTTCATTTCCTTCAGAAAAATGCATGCTAAGACAAAACCTGTTACTCTAGCAACTTTCTAAGTTTATAAGAGCAATATTTATAATCTGCCCCTATTTTTAGGTCTTTGTTCCCCCACTAGTTTTAGCTTTGTCGAGATTTCTTGCACTATGAGGTTGAAAGGTATGGTTTGTGTACACATGCACACACCATGCATCTGGGATTGTATATGTGCATCTGAATCCTGTGAGTTATGAAAGAACTTGCACATCTGTCTATGATCTGTATCAAAGTCTGTTAAAAATAGACACAAAATTTGACTTCTTTACACAATTTTATGAACTAATGGCTTCCTCTTTGCATGGTGTTTCCCGGCATCTGTATATGTGGCAATTCCGAGTATAGTCTGCTAGTCTCCAAATAGTAACTGCTTTTAAATTCTTCAGCAGCTAAGCAGATGACTTAAACAAGTAGCGATATATTTTTAGGCATGACAAACCTATTTTTCTCAGATGTAGAACTCTTCTTCATCTTCTTCTTCTGCTTCCTCTTCTTCTGCTTCTTTTTTGCCAGTTCAGCAAAAGTATTTTGGAAGCAAATTAGAGCTTGCTAAATTGGGAAAAAAAGACAAAATGTTTGTGCACACTAATATTTTAAACTTTTTTAGCTGAATTTGCCATTATCTAATTATGTAATGGCCTATATAGTGCAGCAAATCATCGGATCAGTTCCAGCTTTGCAGAAAAGCAAGATGGAAATAAAACTTACAGATTATATTACACTATAATTGTCAGCAAAAGACTGAGCTCATTGTCTGCACTGTCTTTTACAAAGGGAATAAACAAATTACCATTCCATGTTCTTTGCTCTGCATGTTCAGGGCTTCCTATAGGTGACTGTTTTACTAAAAAGTAAACAAATGTTTATAAAGTAGATTCTCATTCTTCTGTCTGAAAGAAAAGAAATCTCATAAGAGGCATGGGTTGCCACAATTATAGGTGCCCAAAAGTGGGACATTTCTTAAGGAAATTAATTATTTTGTAGGACAAACTGTGCCTTTAGTCAATATGTAAGATGAAAGTTAACTTTATCACCCAAATGAGGAGTATCTGCTGAAGAATTTTAGTTACTTCTAATATTTCATATCAATGACAGTCTTCTTCTTTTGGCTTTTCCTGGTTAGGGGTCACCACAGCGGATCACCTGTCCACTCATGATTGGCAGTTTAGTTTTATGGTGTTGAGTTGCCAGCCCAGTGCCCAGCCTTCCACAGAAGGCACACACACGCACGCACTCACTCCTAGGGCCAATTTAGAGTGTCCAATCCACCTACAGCATGTCTTTGGGAGGAAACCGGAGCACCCGGAGGAAACACACACGACCACAGGGAGGACATGCAGACTCCACACTGAAGGCACCCCAGCTGAGGATTGAACCAGAGAACCTCTTGCCGTAAGGTGGCAATGCTAACCACTGCACCACAGCAGCCACCCATCATATTAATGACAGCATGATAACTTATCTTAGTTTAAAGGAATAGTTAACAGAAAATTAAAAAATCTTTTTTTTCCTAAAATCACAGGGCATTTGCCACTTTTAATATTTATTCAGGACACAAATTCCCAAATCAGGACTCTACTATGAAAATGATGAGACGTAATAACTCTAAAACAGTCTGTTTTCATTAACTTGTAATTAGTGTTTTCTTCCAGAGTTCATACCTACTTGATGAGGAAGGAATAGATGATGTGAGTAAAGGACAAATAGGTATGTAGTTCTTTAATACAATTTACCTCATTTCAGATGATTACTTTCTGAAGATTTGGGCAACTTTCTTTGGTAGAACAATAACAAAGTTTTCATATTCTGAAAGGTGTAGCCAAGCATACTTCAGTATACTCAGCTGTGTAGATTTTTTTTTCCGAGTATCCTATCACGTTATTCATTTATTTATTTATTTTCTTATTTAATTTGTTTATTATATTTCTGTGTATGATTTCTTGTTTCTTTTGTTTGCTTTTGTGTATGTTTCGCTGTTTACTTATTCATATATTTATTTATGTTTTGCTGGTGGTTTGTAAATTCATGGGTTCCTCCAAGGTAATCTTTTTTAAACCTCAACAACAATCCAGTTGTATACCTAACTAGTAACTCTTCCTGTTCTAAAGAATATGGGGTTTATGCTTGAGGTAAATGTGTGGTATCCAAGCCATTTGTATAAGTTAAAATGGAAGATTTTGAAGGAGATTTCGAAGGAGATTTAGAAGTTTGTTCCATAAGTGGGCAATTATCTGTTATGCTAAAAAGACCTACTTGTTTTGCAACTCAGATTTAACTTAACAGACTTAATCTACCCATTAAGCAGGATAAGGTCACTTACAGCTTTGTAGGCCAGCATAGATCACCTTGTAGGAATCTGCAGGAGACAGAGAAGAGAGACGGGACTTTTAGATGTTCTGGATAACATTAGAGCACAATTATGAAGTCTTTTGACCATAAGGAATTGCTCTTACTAATCATGTGGGTGAGGTAGAAAAGTTTTATAATGACAGAGGATACAATGTCATCAAAGGAGAATTCATTATCCATGAAGGTTCGTAAGTCTCTAATGACAGTGTCTGTTGTAAGCAGGTGTAATTTATATAGTAGATATGTGGCAGTTGCTGTTTCCCAAACTGCAAAATGCTACATTCTTATCACTCAGAGTAAAATGTGACCCTGACAACACAAGTTTGTTCAAGTTACGCCCTATTGGTAGAATGGTTACTGCCCATTTTCAGAAGACACTCAGTGGACCAAGGCCCTCTAAGAAATGAATGCATTTATTATGTACAAAAAGTACTATTTATCTCACATCAGCTTTAAAGTTATCAATCTCAAATATAGAAATATAGGAAAGTATTAAGACATGATAAAATAAACATAGTACCATTAAGAAAGAAAGCTGCATGTAAACGTAAGTACAAGTAGCACACACAAAATGACAGTTACACAACCTGAAAATGAAATGGACAGGAATAAGCTTTCTACCTGTCATGACTGATTTCCCTTATAGATGACTGATCTCATTCCCCATATTTTGTGACCTACCCCCACTCACCCCATATGGCTACAACCCCACCCTGCACTGCCCCCCACACACACACTATGTTTTTCTATAAATTGTCAGTTTCTAATGAGGTTACTTTAGCTCTGATGAAGTCTATGGATGAAAGTGCTTACCTATCATCCTTTATTCAGAAGAGAACTAACTGGAAAGAAATCTACAGCTCAAGACTCCTACTTATCTATTATTATGATTTTTATTTTTTTTTTCTTACTAGTTTTTAAATTTACTATATATTAGGCAGTTGTACTCACTCAGAACAGAAGGTTCACACCATCCTAGAAATACTTAATGAGACTAGGAATTCATGCATTCATCAAGTACCACAGAAAGGGATCGCTTCTACCTAATAAATACATTCTGTAGGTCTTCTAGTTGCTATTGGTCCTATAACCTTTAAGTACAGGAAAGAGGGTTATTGTATTTGGTTCCACAACACTGACTCCTTCTGACAATTCTAATGTTCTTTTTTCCCTGAGATAAACATTTAACAACTACTGGACAAGGGACGGGTACCTACTGTACTACACTGACCCCTTCTTTAATTCCAGAAATTGCCCATTTCACCACAACCCTCTGTGTCCTGCCATTCAGCTGAGCATTTCTTCAGTTCTTCATTTTGGTCCTAGTACCAATTTTTCCAGTTCACCTAGGAACTTCCTATGTTGGACAGAGTCAAAGGCATTGCTGAAGTCTATATAGGCTATATCTAATGGTACATTCCTGTCAAGTGTTCTTGTAATCCAGTCATAAAAATGGACCAAGTCTGTTTCTGGCATTGAATCCATGTTCATTAATGTCCTACAGATCATTGTCCTCCAGAAATGAGCCTCTCCCTCAGAATTCCCTCCATACCTTTTCCAACCACTGCTAAGCCAACAACTCTATACTTCACTGGATTTCTTGCCCCTTTCTTATAGAAGGGTACCACAATTATTGTTTTCCAGTTCAGTCCCTGGTATAGCTGCCCTAAACAGTGACCTGTTGAAGATCTCTCTATCTCTCTCTTTCAGAGGATCTAACAGACTGGCCAAAATTCTGAAGGCCCTAAGAGGAAACTCATCTGTTCCTTGCATTTCTCCTCTCTAAGAGCAATCTGTTTTTGCCAAGCCTTCTCCCTATCATGTTGTCTGTTCATTGTTATCCTGATTCTGTCCTGCCTTTCTTTTAGAAAGGTACCCTTGACTTATTTTCTTTTTTTGAAGACCAAATCAAAGTATTCATTCAGTACCTTTGCTTTCTCCCCAGCCTTCTTCCTCCTATTTTTGATTAGCCTGACCAGTCCTCTCTCTCTCTCTCTATCGCTCTCACAATTAATTCTTTCTATTATCCAGATAAAGAAATGCCTTCCTTCCTTTCTTGATTCCTTCTGTTAGACTCCTTCAAATGTCTGCCTTTTTTCCCTAACCTCCTTGTACTGTGCTCCTCCCTTCTCTCATTCTCCCCTTTTCACCTCTTACAGGCAGAGATATAATTATAGGAGGGACAGGGGAGAACATGCCTCCCCAACCTTATAGCACACTCCAGTTATCCCCAACATTATAGAACAGTGCAGGCTACATTCCATGGAACATATACAGCCCATAAACATGTCTACTCTAGCATGTGAAACTTTATCTACTTTACATGTAAAAAAAAAAAAAATATATATATATATATATATATATATATATATATATATATATATATATATATACATATAGCTACATCCTGAGTTGATAAGAGCGATATTTACAATTTGTCCCTGTTTTTGCATCACTGTCCCCAGTTATTTCTGGCTTTGTCCAGACTTCTTGTGCTAGGAGGTTGAGCGGTATGTAGCTCTCCTGTCCCATGACTGATTGCAAAAATGCACCATTGGACTGTTTAATATTCCCCATCACAATGACTTCCTAAAAAGTACCTTATTTATGTATAATTTGTAAGAATCAAAGCTATGTTGTAACATTTAATCTTATTTAGTTAGTTAGTTATTAACTTTGTTTAATGAAGTGGTGGTCTGGTGGATCCACTACTAAATACCGAACACTCACTCTACTGACGCCCAAAATCCCAAGACCAAACACGTGAAACACTACAATAATGAAAAACCAAAACCGTGAAATTCAAACTACCGAAAACTACACACAACATACACCACACAGAGACACATACACACACCATCCCCCAAAACACAAACACACAAACCTAACCTACAGACAAGTGGGGGGGCAAGTCCCCTCTGCACCCCCGCATGTGGGGGGCTGTGCCCCCCACACACCCCCTACTTAAATATTTTAACTTCAAGGTTGCACTACACAGACAAACACATGAATACTCCACCACATGCCTACATCCCCCTCGCACACACACATCACACTCACAACCGACACTTACACACTAAACCCTAACCAACACAGTTAAACAGAAATATTTACCTGCCCTTCCACTATTCCGCAACACCAGAAGCGTAAATTTCAAACTCCAGATAGTCGGGATTTTGAAATTTGCACTTCTAGTCTTTCGGTAGTTTGGGGTTTCGGCTATATGGTCTCGAAAGTTTGAAATTCGGTATTTCAAACTTTCAAGATTATGTAGTGTTCCCGGTCTGGTCCTCAAACCATTTTCACCCATGACACAGACCAGTTAGGCATTTACAGATTTCAGCAGATAGTTACAACTGTGTAATGAGTGCAACATACACATTTGTAGAAATAACATATAACTGACATAAGTATAATAAAGCACAATAAAGACAGTAGATATCTTTTTAGTGGTCTGATACTTTTCCTTTAATTTTTCTCTTTTGTAAACATTTTTTATTGCTTTTTTCTATGTGCTGTTTCCTGTAAACTGTTTGTTATATGCCGAGTATAGCTTAATGTTTTATATTTTTTCTCTTGCAACTTCCCTGTCCACTAGTACTTCATAGAAAATGGGAGTTGGTTTAGCAGGGGATTCTCAGTCGGTAAACTGAATAACACTGATTGCCATTCAGAGTATATTTAAGAAGCATCTGGTAAATTATATAGATAAATAACTACATATAAAGGCCAAACTAGCTGGACAGTCTTTTGAATGAGTTGCCATCCTTCAGAGCTGAATTATGTAGTGATACATACTTAAATGGTTTATTGGCATTGGATAAAAATATACTGGTAGGGCTTGGCTAGAAAAATGTTTTTAAATGTGTAAAAAAATTAATATTTCTGAAGTTTTAATTGTAATTCTGCGCACTGTGGCTGTATTATGTGACTTTAATGTTCTATTGTGTCATTTTAGTATCCCACTTTGAATTCCATTTCGTGTATCATCATAAAAGCTTCAGAAGTGATTCGCCTTGTAAAGCTACATGACTTATGTACCTCATATATAGTAAAAAATAGCATTCCTGTATGCCTGAAACATGCATGTTTATATTGTATTCTGTTATTATATTTTGCTATAATATTTTTGTCAAGCTCATTTACATATTTTTAGCAATGTAATACTTAAACTAAGTTTACTGCTTGTACCTTAATAATGTTTTTTTTTGTTGTAGAGCTTTTCTCCCCAAGTCTCTGCTGAAAAAGATTTTTTTTAACCCAGTCGGACAGTACCCAGTTAACAAATGTAAATAAATAAATAAATGCGGTATGACTGCAAGGATTGCAAACAGGATGTACTGGTGTCTTACACATTGTTATAAGAGTCTCTATGCAAGAACCAGCAAGGCTTCCAGGAAACGTACTTACTTGTAAAATACTAAAACTGGAACTTTGCTTTCAGGATGTCTTCAGAACTAGCTGCAATTTTTCATGTTAAATTTCTAGCATAACACGTTACATCTTAACATATGTATATCTGAAGATGCAACAGGACTGATTATTGGCAGCAGCAGGAGCAATTAATCATACATTAGATTAAATTAGTCCAAATATCATCATAAAACTGAAGCATTCATCAAAAGTTCAGTGATAATGGGTACATCAACACATGGGACATAAAACTGGGGGGGGGCTCTAAAAATGCAAACAGCACATCTTAAACCCCATGTTTCCTGGGTACCTACCAGCCTCTCAACTCCTAACCTGAGTTAATACTTTCTCCAGCAAGACATATAGACCTCCTGCAGAATCAGTCAGCTTCTTTCTGCTCTGCCTTGGAGAGCATGAGAAGGACGTCCTTAAAGAACTGCTGCCTTTCTGAGCTGGCTTGAATCAAAAACAGCTTCCTTAAATGCTACTACTATTACCCTGACCTTTTAAGCTATACACTGCATGTGTTCTGACCTACACCTGAAGTATGTCCATTCTTGAAGAAAATGAGACTTTTTTGTTGGACTTCTATTTCATTCATTATAATATAAAATTACCTTAGCCTTTTTCTGACAGTTATTCCCACACTGTAGTGTACTAGAATTAAAAAAGAAATCTACATTGCAAAGGCACGTTTAGTTTGTGATAGAGGAAAATTGTGTGTGTGTGTGTATGTGTGTGTGTGTGTGTGTGTGTGTGTGTGTGTGTGTGTGTGTGTGTGTGTGTGTGTGTGTGTGTGTGTGTGTGTCTGTGTGTGTGTGTGTGTATGTACGTACGCG